>NC_048227.1:41808826-41922755 GCF_002007445.2 Ailuropoda melanoleuca
CAGCTTCTCGAGAGAGAAAGAAGATTCCCACGGTCTAAGGTGTCTCCAGGGAAGGAAGAAGCACTCTGCTACTAGAGTGCTCATCTCTACGTGGCAAGACCCTTCAGAGTCCTGTCTTTTTAGCAGACGTTTTCCTGGCCCTTTAGTCACTTTTTCTGTTTTCCCCACCCTTCTCTTTTTGTAACAAATGAAATAAGAATAATAGATCAGTTGCGAGATCCTCAGAAGGCCTCTGCGGACAGATCCCTGAAGTGACTTGCACACATCATTGCATTCCATCTCACGTCACTCAACATGGCTCAGCCTCCACGCGTGTGGCTGCTGCTCTCACAGACCTGCCCTGCCCTGCCGTACTCTGTTCTGCTTGCCACTGCTGCCTCCACAAAGGGTATCACCTCTACACTGTCTTCAGGAAGAATAATCTGTCAACAGCCTTTGGAAATAAAGAATTAAAAAAGAGGGACACCTGGGTGGCTCAGTCAGCTCAGACCTGCCTTTGGCTCAGGTCATGGTCCCAGGGTCCTGGGACTGAATCCTGCATCGGGCTCCTTGCTCAGCAGGGAGTCTGCTTCTCCCTCTGCCTGCCACTCCCCACCCCGCCCCCAGTTGTGCGCGCCCTCTCTCTCTGACAAATAAATAAATAAAATCTTTAAAAAAGAGAGAAAAGAAAAAAGAAAGCAACAGAGCAAAAATGAAGACTCAGAAATAATCAGAAAAAATGAGTCGCAATGATATTTAATACCATCCTTTATAAAGTAGAAGACAAAATGAGATATTTGCTACTTCAGCTGTGATTGTGACCTTCTGTATCCTTCCTTTGATTTTCTTCTAAACACAGGAATCTTTTGTTGGCTAAATCCCAGAATTTTTTTTTTTTTTTACTCTTGGGCCAACTTTTTGGCTTGCTTGGGAACAGCTGCCGGTATTTCTTTTTGCTGCCAGTCAAAAAATGTGCTCACGTTGGAGGCCTGGCTCCATCCCACCCAGGGTGCTGAATGCATTAACTTTTTCACGCACAGTCTTTGCCAGGCTGCACACAGAAGTCCATCTCAGACAGTAAAGCTCACTGAATCATCAGCTAGCTTGGAGCTGGTGCCAATGTCGGGTAGGGAGACTGTCAACATATTTTAGGAGTCTATGGCAAAGTGATAAATTTTACTATATGCACCGAGTTAATAGGAAAAAGAACACTTCTGAGATATCAGGAAACCGAAAGTGCCATTATTTAATTGCTCCACTCTTGAAAGCAAAAACAACGCAACCTTTGATCTAGTCTGTGATTTGGTTAAAAACCAAAACAAACAAGAATAGAAACATAAGGTATTTACTGATGACTGCCAACAATTTTATTTTACTTTCTTTGTGCTTCTAAGAGCAGCCTTTTCTACTGACAACCACACACCACTCCAATGCCTGGATATGATCCCTTTTATTAAGAAATTCCTGAATCAATTTCCTGGTTTACAGCTTGTCCAACCAAGAATCCAGGTGTTCTCACCATAAGAAGGGTCTCTTTCAAAAGCTGTCTGCTTGTATAACCGTACACCCAACAGAAATGTCAGGGACACCCCAACAATAGAGCTGAAACCTGAGGCAGTTTGGTGACATTCCAACTTTTTGAATGGAATGTGAATCCATTAAGATTATTAGGTAACTTTACTGATATCCTCAAATTTGTGCCAAGTGTTAAAGCTGCCAAAGAAAAGCCAGAATAAAAACTGACTCTTGGATTCCAACTCTGAGTATTTTGGTGTGGAAACTGTATTTTCTTGTAACTCATTTAAAAAACACACCATGATTTCACTGTTTAATTGCAATCTCAGTTTTCAGGAAGCAAAGAGAAACAAGATACATAATCGATGTTTCTCTTCCGTTCGGCTTTCAGCCTAAATGGTCCTGTGCTTTTATTGGCAAAGTAGGACAGGTAATAACAGTGAACAAGAAACCTATTCTAAGAAGAACTGGCTCAAGTGAAGTCCCACTACATCATGAGTGACTCAACCATCTACTCAAGAGTGATTACTCTGCAACGATGAAGCCATGCTAATTGGACAATGGCTTGCTGCCAGTTCACGTTGGCATGACCTACAATACCCTTGGCTGACGGCCATGATGTTTCTCTAGCACACTTTTTTTTTTTTTTTGTAATCTGGATGGGAAGTGGAAATAATTTTTAAAACTCTCCCCAGTGCTATTTAACTTCTTGTCATGAATTAAAAGTTTAATTAAGTACCCTGTTAAAGGCACGGGTTCTATGATTAAATATGACAAAATAATAGTTATGATTACTGATCAAGTGACGAACTTTACAGCTCTGAACTTTGTCTTTAAAGCTATTATTAATCTTAATTGAAATAGCTAAGAGACTCCATAATAGGGGAAAGAAAGAAATGTAAAGGATATTTAATACATATATACGGAGGAGGTTTAAAATGAATAGATGCGCCAGTAACTAATTTTATAAAATGTAATGCAAGCAACTTTACTGTCAAGGCTTTGTTTAAATCCATTTAAAAATGTTGACTACTGAGGTCATCTCCTATGATCTAGCGATAAATAGGTATAGTGAAAAGAATCCTTAAACTGGCTTTGAAATCAGGTCACTTAAAAATAATTTTTAGATACGTCTTAGTTTTTGTCAACTCAACTCCTTCTACTATGCCAAAATAGGAGCGCATTTCTGCTAAGTTTCTTTAAATAGGACTTACTGGCCTCGGGATTTAAAAAATGTAAGAGGTTTGGAAACAGCTTATGCATTTCAGTTTTAAAATTAGCTATTGCTGTGGCTATTTTCACACCAGATTTCCCTCCCTCTGTATCAGCACCATTGAGCAGCCTTTGGAGGTGGAATCACAATAGTATTAGCTCTTCTTTTCTTGGCTTCGCTTTATTACACCCCCATTTGAGACCGAGGCCCAGATTTCAGGGCTGGAAGTCACCTTTGTGTTACTATAAATAAGTTCTGCCTTTAGGCATTTCAAAATTATCCGCATGGTTCTAGGCCTTGAAAACTTCTTACCTGCCAGCAAGTAGTTACCTGGAATATTTTGACTTATTATTTATTTGCCTTTTTTTCATCTGCTGCCAAGTCTCACTAATGCAACCTGGAAAATTGCACCACAGCTTTTAATGAGGATTCTGAGGTAAGAGCCATTTCATCAGAGAAGACTGTGCTTTCCTTTTATGGGAATAATAACACCTCCTGTTTATATAGCACCATCCTTCCAAGAAGTCTAACAGATCACATTTCAACCATCTGAACAGCAGCCCTGCAAGTCAAGCTGGTCACCAGTATGGCTACTCCCTACAAACTCATATTCAAATTGAGGTCATTAAATGCAAAATGCTGAAACCTTCAGAAATGGTGAGAGAGCAATAATCGAATCTTCTACCACTTGCTTGTGTTCTAGGTTATCAAACAGCCCAGCGGTTCTACAGCTCTTTGACTGTCATCTCTTGTAAGACTGTTTCTGAAAAGCCAGGGAGAATTCACAAAGATGAGTAGAAGAAGTGAGCTCGCTCCTCTTGTGAAATCCTGTAGTTCTTTCCTTTCCTGACTGGTTTGCCTCTCATCTCCATGGCCTTTCCTTACCTCTCAATCCAAATATTTCTCCTCTCTTTCTGATCAGTAGGATTTATTCTCTCCCTCTGGCAGGAACCTACATTCAAGGGCTATAAACCTACAGCACAAGGTCAGACCTTGGAGATCATTTTCAGATAAGGATGTGCCTTGCTAAGTTGAGTCTGCCCACTTGCTCGGTAGATCCCATTCTCTTTCAAGTACCTAAGAGCATTGTTTAGCAATTGGTCTTCTGTCTCCTGTACGATCAAGTTTTCTCTCTCTTTTGCAACATTCCCATCAGCCCAAGTCTTAGTCAGGATGGGTTAGGCTGTGCTGAGGAAACAAACACCAACTCTTACTGGCTTAACATAAAGGTTTGCTTCTCATTCATGTCAGAGTCTGATTTGAGTCAGATGGCTCTTCTCCAATTGTGACTCAGGGATCTGGGCTACAGTTCCAACATCTTGGAGTTCTTGGAAATCTCTGACACCGGTTAAATGGATGGGAAAGAACACGAAGAACTCAAACCTACTCTTAACTGTCTCAGACCAGAAGTGACCCATGACTTCTACTCATGTTTCTTTGGCTACATCTATTACATAGCCCCCCTGATTGTAAATTTGGTCTTCCTGTGTGTCCAGGAAAGAGAGGAAACTGGATGTGGGTGAACACTGATGATCTTTACCACAGAGTGCAAACATGTTGGAATTTCTTCCCGCTTAAAACAAAAAAACCAAATGAAACCTTTAACACCATTTCCCTCCAGCTGCTGGCCCATTTTTCTGCCCCCTTTAACTCAAAAAGCCTAAAAAATGTAGCCTACCTTAGCTTTTAAATTCCTTTCTTCCCATTCTCTTTAGAACACAATTACATGTTTTTTTAATCCCACTGCTCCCACGAAAGTGCTCCATGAAATCACAAATGGCTTCCAAACTGCTAGATGGTCAATTTTCAGCCTTCATCTTGGCTGGCTATTAGCATCATTTGACATAGTTGATTACTCTCTCCTCCTTGGAATGCTTTCTTTGCCTGGCTTCCAGCACCTTATCTATTTCTGCTTTTCCTTCTATCTCAATGGCTGTTCCTTCTTCGTCTACCCCATTGGCTCCTCTTTATTTCTCTGACTTATTAATTCTAAAAAGCCCCAAAGTTCAATCCTGGGACCTCTTTTTTCCCCCTTCCTTATCTACACTTATTCTCTTGATGATTGTATTTTGTCTTATGGCTTTCAATATCCCCAATAATCTGGTATTAAAACTTCTATCTCCAGGCTGAAGTTGTCCCATGAATTTCAACCATGCATATCCTACTGTGTACCAGACATCTCTACTTTGATGTTAACACACATTTCAAACATGTTATAGAACTCTTATTCCCATTCTTACCACTTGAAACCTACTCTTCCCCATCTTCACCAATCCCAGTTAATGGCAACCCCATTCTTCCAACAGCTCAGACCCCAACCTTGGAGTTCTCTTTAACTCCTCTCTTTCTCTTCTTCTATCCTATATCCATTCTATAAGGACATCCCATAAGTTCCACCTTAAAAATATCACCAGAATCTACTACTGATCATTACTCTACTGCTATTATTCTGATCGAGGCTATTGTGTCATGCCTGGGTTGTTGTCTTAGCATCTTAAAGTGTTTTCCTTGCTTTTGCCTTTGCCCTCTCTCTCAATCCATCCATCCTTTCCTTTCCTTTCCCTTCCTTCCTTCCTTCCTTCCTTCCTTCCTTCCTTCCTTCCTTCCTCTCTCTCTCTCTCTCTCTCTCTCTTTCTTTCTTTCAGATTTTATTTACCTATTTGACAGAGAAAGATTGAGCGCATGTGTGAGAGCACACACAAACAGAGGGAGTGGCAGCAGAGGGAGAAGGAGAAGCAGGCTCCCCTCTGAGCAGGGAGCCTGATGTGGGCCTCGATCCCAGGACCTCTGGATCATGATCTGAGCCTAAGGCAGATGCTTAACCAACTGTCCCTCTTTCAATCTATTTTCATATAGCAGTCAAAATGATCTTCTGTGAAACCCTCCAAATGGCCTCCAGATCATTCCAAGAAAAGGTAATGTGTCTAAAAGGTGCCTAGCCTGGTCCTGTTACCTGACGTGCCTCCTCCCATTCTGCCACTTGCTCATTCTGTTACTGTGTGTCAATCATGCCAAGCCCATTCCAGCCTCAGAGCCTTTTTCCTTACTATTCCTTCTGCCTGGACCACCCATATGTTAGCATGGCTGGCTCCCTCACCTCCTTCAAGTCTCTACTCAAAGTCCTCCCCTCGAAAAGGTCCTTTTTAGCCATACTTTCTTTCTTTCTATCTATCTATCTATCTATCTATCTATCTATCTATCTATCTATCTACTTATTGAGTATAGTTGACACTCAATGGTACCTTAGTTTCAGGTGTACAACATAGTGATTCAATAAATTTATACATTATTCTATGTTTACCACAAGTGTAGCTACCATCCGTCACCACACAAGGTCATTGTTGACCACTGTATTTAAAATTGTAGTGCCCTGACATTTCTTAGTCCCCTTCTATTTTATTCTCGATGGTATCTAACCAAGTACATGTTATATTTATTTTCTGTCTCTCCTCCCTCTCCCTCACTGGAATATAAACTTAGTTTTGTTCCCTAGGTTCACCGAGTAGTTAGAACAGTGCCTCCTGGTAAATAGCAGGCCCTTGTACATATTTGTTGAATGAATGAAAAAATGAGTGAGGAAACAGAAGCCCAAAGAGGCTGACTGGCCTGGTCAAGACCTTATATGCCATTAGCGCCAAGGTTCAGACTGTGGTTTTCCCCGAAACTCATGGCTGATGCTCCTTAAATCTAAAATTTTGCCCTTTACTCTTCTTCAGAGTTTTGTCTAGGTGGTGAATAGGGTGAGGCCAAAGGGCTGGCTCTGTGCTCTGGGATGCGTGAGTGTTTTTTTCTTCTTATCTTGGTCATGCCATTCCCTAAATACCTCAATTACTGTTTCCCATCAATCCTCACCTCTCCTAAAGTTATACTCAGGCTAAGAACACTGTTGGCAACATCTGCTACAGTGCTAAGGACTTTCTGTAGTATTACACACTGAAAAGACTGTCCAAAGATAATCATGACGATCTTATTGCTTCTTTAAAAGACTGGACCTAAGCCATCCCGGAGACATTAACAGCTTTCATCTCTTCTAAAAACTTTCAGTCAAGAAGATTCTATAATTTCCTCATTGGTCTCTGTGCTTGGCAGTACTACTGCAGAACATTCTTTGTTGCACCCCATGGTTAAGACTTAACAACAAATGCCTTTGCTTCAGAATCCTTCTGGGTCAGTTTTCCTTTTTGTGTAGCACTGAAAAAATGAGATCTGCCCTAAAATGTTGAGAGAGAGAGAAGTGAAAGAGAGAGAAAGCAAAAGACAGAGACAGAAAGTGAGAGAGCCAAAGTTTGAAATATATTTATACCTAAGAAAGCATGTGGTCCACCTGAAGGGGCATACTTACACCCTACCCAATAGCTATTCTCTGCATGAAACCTCCCCCCTTTGCTAGAGGGTGAAAGACCATGGGCAGTGAGCCCAAAGAAAGGTGGTAGAGATTTGGCAATAACATTTTTCCCTCCCCTTGTTTTAAAAATATTTATGTATTTTTCACAAATAAAAATTATATATATTTAAGGTATACAATGTGATGTTTTGATATGTGTATATATACTGTGCAGTGATTACCACAATCAACTAATTAACATATCTATCACCTCCCATGGTTATCTGTGTGTGTGTGTGTGATGAGAACAATTGAGATCTATTCTTTTAGCAAATTTCAATTATATAATACATTATTATTAACTACAGTCACCATGCTGTACCTTATGTTTCCAGAACTTATTCACCTTATAACTGAAAGTTGGTACCCTTTGATCGATATTTCCACTTTTGCCCTACCCCCTCCCCGAAGCTTCTAATAACCACCATTTACTCTCTGTTACTATAATTTGCCTTTTTTTAGATGCCACATGTAGTGAGATCCTACAGTATTTGTCTTTCTATGTCTGGCTTGCACTTAGCATAATGTCCTCCAGGTTTATTCATGGTGCTGCAAACAGCAGGATTTCTTTCCTTTCCTGAATACTGTTCACACACACAGCACCTTTCTTTATCCAGTCATCTGTCAATAGACGAGTTGTTTTCATATCTGGGCTATTGTGACTAATGCTGCAGTGAACACGGGAGTGCAGATATCTCTTTGAGATAGTGGTTATATTTCCTTCAGATATATATATCCAAAAATGGTATTGCTGGATCACCTGGGAGTTCTATTTTTAATTTTTGGGGGAACCTCCATCCTATTTCCACAGTAGCTGTACCAATTTACATCCCCACCAACAGTGCACAAGGGCTGGTTCCCTTTTCTCCACATCCTTTCCAGTACTAGTTATCTTTTGACTTTTTGATAATAGACCTTGGCAATAACCTCTTAACAGCCGCTCTTCCTCTGGCATTCTGGGAGGGAGCCAAGCAGCCCCATAAGGATGGGGCTGATAGGCAAACCCACTGTGGGCTCCATGTCTTCTAAGGAAGCACACCCTGTTCCTGCCCTCTGTACTCGACACACCATAAGACTGAACTTCAGGGTTATGATGCCACTTCCAGCATGGCTGGCATCCAGCCCAAAATGGTCTCCATGACTACAGCTAAGGAGGTGCTTGTTGAGCCAACTTTAATACTAATGAGCAGTGTAGTAACGGCCTTGCAAAGCTTGGCACATCGACCACTTTCTCTTCATCTCTTAGCACAAAATACACTTACTAATTATAAACTAAATGATCTGTTTTATTATTTATCCAAAGTACTAAGTACAATGCCTTATGTCTTACTTTTTGCTGATACACATTCTTGGGTGTGTTTTTCAATAGGGAGCCAACACTCAAGTCATATAAACTCTAGGGACTATCTGTCATTCCACTTTAGAAAAAGAGAGAGAGAGAAAAAAAAAACAGAAAAGAAAAAAGAAGAAAAAAAAGAAAAAAAAAAAGAAGAGCAAGACATTTCAATTACTCCTTGACTTCCAGAAGGAGGCCTCTATTTTTTGTTTTGCTCCCTTTTAGTTTAGAGGCCATACTGGGCACTGTGAGTGTGGCTCTAATTTTCTAGTAAGAGTGTTGCCCATGGGGAGTCAGGATTTTGGAGTAGAACTGCACAACTGGACAACTAGATACCAGAGCTGGGGTTTGGCCTAAACTGACCAAGTGGGAGAGTGGGAGGGGCAGCAGTATGAATCTGGAAGTTTCTCAGTCCAAGAAAGAGCTTTCAGACCAGCCATGAGGGCCCCCTGAGAAGCACAGAGGCTGGCTGGCTAGGAAGCATAGAGGTGGGCCAAGTGTGAACAAGGCTGGGACAAGCCAGAAGTTGATTTGAACTTGGTGACAGGATAACGATGAGGTTTAAAATTTTCCAAGGAGCTAATCAAATGTTTTTTCTCTTTTTTTTTTTTTTTTTAAGATTTTATTTATTTATTTGACAGAGAGAGAGAGAGAACAAGTAGACAGAGCAGCAGGCAGAGGGAGAGGGAGAAGCAGGCTCCCCACTGGGCAAGGAGCCCAACACGAGGCTCGATCCCAGGACCTGGGATCATGACCTGAGCCGAAGGCAGATGCCTAATTGACTGAGCCAACCAGGCGCAAATGTTTTTTCTTACATCGTATGAACTGAATGCCAGTTAGTTCCAAGCAGCTACTTTCCATTTCTATCGCAATGTTTGGGATGTTTGCTTATTCACTACTTAATTCAAATTCTAAAGTCATTCACTGAGCTAAGTGGGACAGTGACCGTAGAGCCTGCAAGGACACTTTAGTGTGCACACAAGGAGAGAAAAACAATGCTTAGCACTTGGGGCCACAGGAGGGGGCTCTGAGCAGAGGGAGTGGGATCTTGGAAGGAGGCCTCAGAAGCAATTACAGGTCCACAAAGGAAAATGCCACAGTGGCTGGCTTGCATGCCCCATCGGCAAGATACTTAAAGCTGGGTTACTGACAATATGAATTCATGTTTCATAGGACGGAAAAAAAATCTGGTTATATCTGAAGGTTTCAGGTACCTGAGCACCAGGTTTTAATGGTTTGGAAACGTAGATAATGTAGAAACAGCAATCATTTTATGTGACTAGGAAGAAAGAAAATCAACACATTGCAAATTCCCACTGAGCTAGAACACAAACAAGCAAAAAGGCCACATAGCAGATTTTTGTGTGATGTCTACACAATGTGTCTCTTGCTCTAAAGAATCCCTAATGCTGGGGCGCCTAGGTAGCTCAGTTGGTTGAGCATCTGACTCTTGATTTCGGCTCAGGTCATGATCTCAGGATCTTGAGGTCAAGCCCCTGAGTAAGGCTCTGTGCTCAGCAGGGAGTCTGCTTGAGATTTTTTCCTTCTGCCCCTCCCTCTGCACTCTCTCTCTCTCAAATAAATAAATAAATCTTAAAAAAAAAAAAAAAGAGTCCCTAATGCCAAGGAAATAAGTGATTATCAGGGATTCGATCCAAAGAAACTTTTATTTATGACAGATGCATTTATATTCTGGTTTCCTTTAAATTTTACTGTCTTGGTATTGTATTATGATGAATAATTCAAGGATTCCAGAGTTTTAGGGGTTTTTATAGGTAGAAACTAGGGCTCAGAGAGAGGTTTAAGTGACTAGATCAGGATCCCAGAGCTAACTGGGGCAGGCCAGGGTTTAGGGCACATGGTCCCAGAAGTCTCGAGATGGGGCCAATAGTCACTGAAGAGAGACTAAATTACATAAAATATGATTTTCATTTTAAATATATTTTATTTATTTATTTATTTATTTATTTATTTATTTATTTATTTATTTATTTGACAGAGAGAGACAGCCAGCGAGAGAGGGAACACAGCAGGGGAGTGGGAGAGGAAGAAGCAGTCTCCCAGCGGAGAAGCCTGATGTGGGGCTCAATCCCGGAATGCTGGGATCACGCCCTGAGCCGAAAGCAGACGCTTAACGATAGCGCCACCCAGGCGCCCCCGTTTTAAATATATTTTAATATAACCTAATTTTTTTGAAAATCAGTAAAATACATATAAATGAAATAACTCTCAAACAGATATAAATAATAAATAAACTATAAGCTCCATCCTCTCCCCAAGATCATTTTGGATAATTGGAAGTTTTCCAAATATTTCCAGGGAATTCCAGAATTGGAATACATCGCAAAGTCACTCTTGCTGCCCATCTAGAGGAGAAAGGGTCTTGGGTTTGATGAATGCCTACTATGGGGCAGAGACCACGCTGAGAACGACGCGCATCATCTCCCCTAGTGCTGGGTTCAACATTCGCCCACTGACATGGCTAAGGACAAGCCCGCTCCGGGTCACGCCACGGCTGCCATTCCCTGGCCTTCACACACTAGTTGGTACATAAGCTGCCCTCCCTACACCAGCCCTGAGTACATTATCTGCAACCAATGTGTCCTTTTGCCTCTGGTATCAGGATCTTTCTAGTTATCTAATTCGCAGGGGTGTGAGGAGTGGTATTGGAGCCTTTCATGTGGGTACATAAAAAAGAAGAATGTGAAATGTTGAGTGCTTATGCAGTTCTTACTATTAGCTAGCCACTCTCTTGTTCTGCAGGGCTGGATCTGGTGACCCTCTCTGACCCCTGTGACTTGTTTGCATGTTTGTTTTTTATGTTGAATTTGGATGCCTTTCCGTGGAGCGGGTGCTTGCCCCGCCACGTCCTAGTATCTTATATGCATCCTGCTTTATTCATTTATATTATCTGCCAGGCCTCTGGAGGCACTTGGGTTTGTGACCCCAGGGATCTAATGTTAGTTGTACTCATTAACACCTCACGTCAGGGTCACGGAGTCTCTGGTATTTTTCCGAGTTGCTGTGAAAAGCTGCTTAGTTGCTGTGGGTCACTGCACAATGCTGGGGCTCCAGTCACGTAGATTATGGATTTGAGTTGTACTTTTGGGAACTGTGCAGTGCACAGCCTGCACAACTGTTATTGGTGGCCCTAGTGTCATACACTGTATAGACGCACAGCGAAAGTTTCTGGACCTGAACACAAAGTGTAAAGCTGCTCAGTGTTAGCCTTGGTCCCATGCTAATGAAAGGGAGCGAAGATGATGGAAACAGAGGAATTGTATACACAGTTCAAAGGTGACCAATCTAATGTTTTGTCATTATGAAGCCCATCTTTTAAGCTCTTGCTAACTTAGGCCATCTCAACAGAACGGGTCCAGCTACTAGTGTCCCTACAGTACAGATATAACTGTACTCACTGAAGTAATTAAGAAACACGAGTAGGGTATTTTCAACAATGGTGAGAAAAGCACGTTTGCACTTCTTAGAATCCTACTACATTAACTGTGAAAATTACTGATTGCTTTTACTTTTCCCCCAAGCAAGGAAGGTGCTGTGAATACTCTCATTCTTTTACTCTCAAGGGAAACCAAGTGCTCCTTCAACCATCTGAAAGAGAAAAATCATAGCCACAGTCCCAGTGACTCAGATCCCACATCTAGGACTGTGACAAACTTTGGCTCTACTACTCAAAACCTGAAGAGTAAGTGAACTAGAAACTACGCGTGGCTGTGAGCCACAGGTGAGGTGAGGTTCCCTGACGGAAAGACGCTCTGCTCAGATTCACGCGTCTGAGATTTTAAGTGCATCAAACAGAAACTGGCTACGCCACAAACCTAACAGTTTTGGTGACCTGGACATCAGCGCCTGAGCAGGAGTGGGGCCCAGGGTCCACCCTCTAGCTCCTAGTCAGCCAACTGTCGACAGGGTAATAAACCTCCACGAGCAACCACACGAGTGAACCAATCTACTGTACCTCTTCAGGCAAGCTGACCACCAAGTCATGCTTCGTCTGTCCAACCAGCGCCTGCCAGAAGTATTCACTGCATGCGGCCAGCACAGCCCGGTGGGCCCGGAACTCTTTCCTCTCCACGATCAGAGTCACGTCACAGAGAATATCCTTTTTCCGCTGGTCATTGAGACCCAGCAGGATGTTGGTGCAGTGGACTGTGGACTCATACACATACATGGGGGAGTCAGGCTTCTCATCCACAGACATGCCGTTCACACCCTGAAAGAAAGAAAGGCGGGGTCACCAGAGCTACCTGAGTCAGATACAGAAGGTGAGAAGCATGCCCCAGTTCCTGTGTCCCATGGCCATGAGCCAGACAAAAAGGAGAACTGTCCCTTAGCATAGTCATGCTCAGCATAATGAGCTCAGAAAACATATTTGGAAAGTCACGTTCAATGGCTGACTTTCATCCTTTCCACTTACTGCGTCCTTTTACCCTGTGGAAACAAAGCTAGGTCTCTTCATTAAACGCCCAAAACCTTTAAAACACCTATCTAAAACTTGGTAGTTTTGATTTTGTTAGCTGACTGAAAAAGGAACTTCCACATATACATGGTCCCAATTCAAGTACTGATTGAGCTTTGTGTTAAGGGGAAATGAATCATTTTGAAGCATTTGCAATGCCCTCTTGAAGTACACGTAAGCTCCTGGGTTGAACTAAGACGCCAAGCAGAATACATCTCTAATCACAATACGTAACTGAACAAGTAAACTGTATGTTTACTAGAGAGTCCGTACAGCAAGCTATCACAGCTGTCCTCCGCCACTTCAAGACAAAGCCCAGCCAACAGAACGCTGTGGTTGCTCACGAAAAGCTCTTGAAAAGAGTGGACTTGTGCTGTCGTTATCTCAGCAGACTTGATATACACCCTCTTTAAGGAAACACAATATATCACATTAAGAATCATAAAAAAGATGTATTCCACAGTGACGATTACTTTTACAAAAGGGTTCTCTGCTTCAAGAAGTATCCACTGATGTACTTTAAAAAGGAGTATCTGTAATTAATTTACATAAGATGGTTTTTCAGGAATGTCTACTACTAGTATGAATTCCATAAAGTTTTACTTTCCTTCTGGCTTCGTTCTGATTTAAGAACTTTAACCCACAATAAATTGCTTATATTTGTAGTGGGTAGTTTGATATGTTCTAGCATATATTTGCAACTGTGAAACCATCCTCACGATCAAGACGGGGAACATACACTACATCACCAAAAAAATCTCTCGTGCCTCTTAATAGTCCTTCCCTTGCACTTCTCTGTACCCCCCCCCCACCAAAACCACAGGTCTGCTTTTTGACACTATATATTAGTTTGTATTTTCTATATTTTATGTGAATGGAATCATACAGATTCTATTCTTTTCTGTCTGGCTTCTTTTACTCAGCATGGTTAGTTTGCAATTCACCCATGTTGTTGCGTGCATCAAATGGTTGCTCCTTTATTGCTGAGTAGTGTTCCACTGTACGGACACGGCATGATTTTTTATCCATTCATCTATTGGTGGATTTTTGTTTCCAGTTTTGGGCTATTACAAATAAAGCTGCTATGAATTAGTGTATAAATCTCTCCATGAACATACGCTTTCATATCTCTTGTGTAAATTCCTAGGGATAGAATGGATGGATCATTTGGTAAGTGTAAGTCTAACTTTTTTTTTTTTATGATATGTTAGTGACCATACAGTACATCATTAGCTTTTGATGTTCCATGATTCATTGTTTACGTATAACACCCAGTGCCCCATGCCTAACTTTTGGAGAGACTATCCCTGTTTTCTACAGTGGTTGTAGCATTTCACATTTCAACAGCAGTGTATGAGTTCCAGTTCTTTCACATCCTTGTCACCATTTGTTATACTCAGTCTTTCTAATTTTAGCCATTCACGTAAGTATACCATGGTATCTCTTTGTGGTTTTAATTTGCTTTTTTTTCTAATGACTGAAGATGCTGAGCTTCTTTCATGTGCTTATTTGCCATCTATTTACCTACCTTCCTTGGAGAGATGTGTATTCAGATTTTTTTTTTTTAAAGATTTTATTTATTTATGTGACAGAGATAGACAGCCAGCGAGAGAGGGAACACAGCAGGGGAGTGGGAGAGGAAGAAGCAGGCTCCCAGAGGAGGAGCCCGATGTGGGACTCGATCCCGGCACGCCGGGATCACGCCCTGAGCCGAAGGCAGATGCTTAACGACTGCGCTGCCCAGGCGCCCCGTGTATTCAGATTCTTGCCCATTTTCTACTGGTCTGTTTCCTTATTACGGAGTTTTGAGCATTCTTTACATACCTTGAATAGAAGTCCTTTATCAGATACGTGATTTGCAGGTATTTTCTCCCAAGTCTGTAGCTTGTCTTTTCATTCTCTTAACAGTATTTTTCGAAGAGTGGAAAGTCTTCATCTGATGAAGGCCAGTCAAGCAATTTTTTCTTTTATGGATCATGCTTTTGGTGGTATGTTTAAAAAATCTTTGCCTAGGGGCGCCTGGGTGGCTCAGTCATTAAACATCTGCCTTTGGTTCAGGGCGTGATCTGGGATAGAGCCCTGCATCAGGCTCCTCCACTAGGAGCCTGCTTCTTCCTCTCCCACTCCCCCTGCTTGTGTTCCCTCTCTAGCTGGCTGTCTCTCTCTGTCAAATAAATAAATAAAATCTTTAAAAAAAATAAATAAAAAATCTTTGCCTAAACCACGGTCATATCTTTTTTTCAGATTTATACCTAGATATTACTATTTTAATATGATTATAAATTAGTTTGCTTTTTAATTTAATTAAATTAATTAATTTAATTTAATTAAAATCTAAATTTTAATTTAATTAAAATTTTTGATTTAATATATAAATATATATATTTATATAATATAAATTATGTTGGTGTATTGATCTTGTATCCTGCAGTTTTGCCTAACTTGCTAATTAGTTCCCACAGCCTTTTTTTGGGGGGGTACATAACATAGATTTTCTAAAATGTACATGTTGTCTATGAATGAAGACATTTTACTTCCTTTCCAATCTGAATGATTTCAATGTCTTTTTCTTGCCTTACTGCATTGGCTAAAACCTCTAGTGCAATGTTGAATAGAAGTGGTAAGAGCAAACATCCTTGCCTCGTTCCTGATGTTAGGGGAACACTTCATCCTTTCACTGTTATTTATGATGATGGTAGCTATAGATGCCTCATAGATGCCCCTACTGAGTTGAGGAAATTTCTTTCTATTCCTACTTTGCTGGGAATTTCTTTTTTAAAAAATCAGGAATGGATGTTGGAATTTGTTAAATGTGTATTCTGCATATATTGATAAGCACATAATTTTTCTTTATTAGCATGTTAATATGAATAATATGATTGATTTTGAATGTTCAATCTTGCATCTCTAAAATAAACTCCACTTGACTGTAATGTATTTGTGTTGTTATACTTTGTTGGATTCATTTTTTTTAACATTTTCTTAAGAATTTTTGCATCTATGCTCATGTGGGATATTAGTTTGTAGTTTTCTTTTCATGTATATATTTTTAAGCAGGGTAATGCTGGTCTCACAAAATGAGTTGGAAAATATTTCTTCCTCCTCAGTTTTCTAGAAGAGTTTTTGTAGAATTGGTATCATTTCTTCCTTAAATATTCAGTAGAATTTACCTGTGAAGTCTCCTTCCCCTGGAGTTTTAACTATAAATTCATTAAAAAAATCATCAAATTCATTGGCACAAAGTTGTACATAATATTTCCTTATTTTTCTTTCAATATCAGTGGAATCTGTATTGAAGCTCACATTCCCAATATTGGGAATTTGTGTCATCTTTCTTCCTTTTTTGATCAGTTTGGCTAGAGGTTTATAAATTTTATCAATGTTCCCAAGGAACTAGCTTTTTGTTAAATTGATTTTCTTATTGTTCTGTTTTCTATTACATTGATTTCTGATCTCATTGTACCCTTTCTTCTGCTTACTTTAGGCTTTAATTTGCTCTTTTTTATTACCTTTTATTATTTTTTAAATTTTATTTTAATTCTAGTATAGTTAACATACAGTGTTATATTAGTTTCAGGTGTAAAATATAGTTTTTCAACAATTGTATATATTGTATACTCAGTATTCATCATGTTAAGTGTAATCTTAAATCCCTTCTAGATCTATCCATGTTATTACAAATGGAGAGATTTCATTCTTTTTTATGGCTGAGTAATATTTCACATACACCCCCACCCCCCACACGCACATCTTTATCCATTCATCTAGTGGTAGAGACTTGGGCTGCTCCACAATTTGGCTATTGTAAATTGTGCTGCAAGTAACGTAGGGGTGCATATATCCTTTTGAATTAGTGTTTTCATATTCTTTGGGTAAATACACAGTAGTGGAATTGCTGGATCATATGGTAGTTCTATTTTTAAATTTTTGAGGAACCTCCATAATGTTTTTCATAGTGGCTGCACCAGTTTGCTTTCCCACTGACAGTGCAAGAGGATTCCTTTTTCTCCACATCCTTGCCAACATGTGCTGTTTGTTATGGTTTTGATTTTAGCCATTCTGATAGGTGTGAGGTGATATCTCATTGTCATTTTGATTTGCATTTCCTCAATAATCAGTGATGTTGAGCATCTATTCATGTCTGTTGTCCATCTGGATGTCTTTGGAGAAATGTCTGTTCATGTCTTTGGCCCATTTTTAAATCAGATTGGTTTTTGGGTGTTGAGTTTTATACGTTCTTTATAGATTTTGGATACTAATCTTTTTTTTTTTTTTAAAGATTTTATTTATTTATTTGACAGAGATAGAGACAGCCAGCGAGAGACGGAACACAAGCAGGGGGAGCGGGAGAGGAAGAAGCAGGCTCACAGCAGAGAAGCCTGACGTGGGGCTCGATCCCATAACGCCGGGATCACGCCCTGAGCCGAAGGCAGACGCTTAACCGCTGTGCCACCCAGGCGCCCCTGGATACTAATCTTTTATTAGATAAGTCATTTGTAAATATCTTCTCCCATTCAGTAGGCTGTCTTTCAGTTTTGTTGACTCTTTCCTTTGCTGTGCAGAAGCTTTTTGTTTTGATGTAGTCTCAATAGTTTATTTTTGCTTTTGTTTCCCTTGCCTCAGGAGACATCTAGAAATATGTTGCTAAGGCTGATGTCAGAGAAATTACTGCCTGCGCTCTCTTCTAGGATATTTACAGTGTTGGGTCTCACATTTAAGTCTTTAATCAATTTTGAGTTCATTTTTGTGTATGGTGTAAGAAAGTGGTCCAGTTTCATTCTTTTGCATTAGCTGTTCAGTTTTCCTAACACCATTTGTTGGAGAGACTGTCTTTTCCCATTGCGTATTCTCGCGTCGTTTGTCAATTAATTTACCATTAATTTGCTCTTCTTCTTCCAGTTTCAAAGGTGGAAGTTGAGTTCATTGATCTGAGACCTTTCATCTTTTCTAAGAAAAGCTTTAATGCTATACATTTCACTCTAAGTACTGCTTTAGCAACATCTCACAAGTTTTGAAATGCTGAGTTTTAATTTTCATTAATTTTAAAATGCTTTCTAATTTCTTTTTCTTTCTTTCTTAATGCATAAATTATTTGGAAATGTTATTTAGTTTCCAAATGCTTGAAGGAGTTTTCAGATATCTTTCTATTATTGTTTTCTTTTTTTTTTTAAGATTTTTTTTTTAAATTTGTGTGACAGAGAGACAGCCAGCAAGAGAGGGAACACAGCAGGGGGAGTGGGAGAGGAAGAAGCAGTCTCCCAGCAGAGGAGCCTGATGTGGAACTCGATCCCGGAATCATGCCCCGAGCCGAAGGCAGACGCTTAACGACTGTGCCACCCAGGCGCCCCCTATTATTGTTTTCTGATCTAACTCCATTGTGGTCAGAGAACAAACTTTGAATGACTTCAATCCTTTTAATTTATGGAGACTTGTCTTATATCCCAGAATATAATCTATCTTGGTAAATATTCCATATTTATTTGAAAGGAATGTGTGTTCTGTTGTTGGCTGGAGTGTTCTGTAAATATCAATTAAGTCAAGTTGTATAATAAATGTTGTTCAAATCTTCTTTACTAATTTTCTGTCCATGGGTTCTATCAAGGTATTGAGAAGAGTAGCTGAAATCTCTAACTATAATTGTAGATTTACCTATAGTTTTTGTTTCATGCAGTGTGAAATCCTGTTATTAGATGCATATGTGGTTAGAATTTTTATTTTCTCTTGATGAATTTATTCCTGTATCACAAAATGACCTTTTAATTCCTGGAAATGTTATTTGCTTTGAAATCTAATTTGTCCGATATCAATAGTCACGTCAGCTTTTTTGGATTAGTGTTAGCATTAGTGTTAGCATCTTTCCCCCTACTTATCCTTTTAATCTATTTGTGCCTTTATATTTAAAGTGTACTTCTTGTAGGCAGCATATAGTCGAGTCTTACTTTTTTAAAAGAAATTCAAGGGGTGCCTCAGTGGCACAGTCAGTTAAGCATCAGACTCTTGGTTTCAGCTCAGGTTGTGATCTCAGGGTCGTGAGACTGAGCCCCGCATCGGGCTCCACTGCTTAACACTCTCCCTCCTCAACCCCTCCAGCCCCCCTGGCCTCTCTAAAATAAATAAATCAATCTTTAAAAAAATCCAATCTGATAATCTCTGACTTTTAATTCGGGTACTTAAACCATTTATATTTAACGTTATTATTGACCTGGCAGGGTTCAAATATGCCATTTTGAAACTTGTTTTCTCTTTATCCCATCTGTTCTTTGTCCCCTTCCCCTCACTCTTTTGTTTTTATATTAATAGAATTTATTATAATTCAAGCTTATTCTCTTTATTGGCCTGTTGTTTTGATATTTTATTGGTCACCTAGGGTTTATACTATGCTTCTTTAAATCATCACAAACTATCTTCAAATGATATTATACCACTTCACGTAAAGTATATGACTCCTACAATAGTATGCCTCCATTTCTCCCTTCTTCGCCATGCATTTTACTTCCACAAATGTTATAAAACCCACTACACTGTTATTACTTTTATTTAAACAATTATTTTTTTTTACAGAGATTTAAATAACAAGAGAATAAAGTATACACACACACACACACACACACACACACACACACACACATTTTTCTTCTGCCTGAAGTACTTCCTTTATATGACTTGCAGTGTGGATGTATTGGTGTCTTAGTCAGCCTGGGTTGTTATAGCAAAATAGTAGAAACGGGGCAGCACAAACAATAGTATTTCTTTCCCACAGTTCTTCAGTCTGGGAATTCCAAGATTAAGGTACCAGCTGATTTGGTTCTATGGTGAGGGCTCTCTTCTTGGCTTGTGGATAGCTGCCTTCTCACTGTCTTTGCATAGGGAAGAGGGACAGCTCCAGTCTCTCTTTGTCCTTTTATAAGGATACTAATCCCATCCAAGGGGCTCCAACCTCATGACTTCATCTAAATCTAATTGCTTTCCAAAGGCCCCATCTCCAAATACCATTATATTGGGGTTAGGGCTTTTGGAGGTGGACATAAGCATTCGGTCCATCATAGTTGGTGATGAATTCTTTCAGTGTTTGTTTGTCTTAAGAAGTCTGCTGCCTTCATTTTTGAAAGTTATTTTTGTGGGGGATAGATTCTAGATTGACAATTCTTTTCTTTTCAGTACTTTGAAAAATGTCATTGCACTATCTTTTCATTTGCGTGGTTTCCAGTGAAAAATCTGCCTTCATCCTTATTTTTGTTCCTGTATATGTAATGTTTTTTTCCTTCTAGCTTCTTTTAAGATTCTTTATCACTTGTTTTGAGCAATTTGATTATGATGTGCGTTGGTGTAGTTTTTTTCATGGTTTTTGAGCTTTTTGAATGGGTTCTCACCAAATTTGGAAGCATGTCAGACATTATTTATTTGACTACCTGAATGGAGACTATCTGAAACTGTCCCACAGCTCACAAATGTTCTGTACATTTTTCTTTCTGGTAGTCTTTCCTGTGTGTTTCATTCTGGACAGTTTTTATAGGTCTTCAAGTTCACTAATCCTTTCTTCTGCAATATCTAATCTGTCATTAATTCCTTTCACAGTAATTTTCATCTCAGAAATTATGGTTGTCACCTCTAAGAGTTCAATTTGGGTCTTTTTTATATCTCCCATGACTGTACTTAAGATATTCAGTCACTCCTCTAACTTCTTGAACATTTGGAATACAGTTATAATAACCATTTCTGTCTGTTAATTCTAACATCTATGTCAATTCTGGTTTAGTTTTGATTGCTATTTCTCTTCATTATGAGTCATATTTCCCTTCTTCTGTGCATATCTGGAAATTTTTGATTGGACCCAGACATTGTGAATTTTACCTTGTTGGATGCTTGATACTTGTGTGTTCTTATAAACATTCTTAAAATTTGTCCTAGGACTCAGCTGAGTTATATGGAGACTGTTCAGTCCTCTAGATTTAGCTTTTGAGAGCTCTTAGGTGGGAACAGCAGCATTTAATCTAGAATTCCTTATTCCCCACTACTGATTCAAAACTCTTCTGAGTATTTTACCCAGTGCCCCTTGAATTATTGGTTTTCTAGTCTGGCTGGTAGGAAAGGTATTATTCCTGATCCTCTGTGAGCTCTGAGTACTGTTCCTTCTAAATGTTTTGGGTTTTTCTTTCCCCATTTTTGGTATTTTTCTCACACACATGTGCTAATGAGTACCCTGCAGAATATTTAAGGGAAACCCTCTGCAGATCTCTAGAGTTTTCTCTCTGTGAAGCTCTCTCTTCTTTGCTACCTCGCTTTCTGAACTGTAGCCACCACAGTCTTCCCTGACTATTAGCTCTGTCTCCTCAACTCAGGAGTCAGCCAACATCTTCTTTGGTTTTTCTTTCCCCTACCATTGTCTGGAAACACTCTGAAAACAGTAAGGTGGTCTCAGCTTGTTTTCCTTTTAGGGATCAATGTCCTTTGTTGCTTCGTGTCCAATGTCTTGAAAAGTATTGTTTGATATACTTTATTTTTATAGTTGCTTTAGGTGGGAGTAAATTTAGTAAATCTAGTACCTGTTACTCCATTTTGGCTAGAAGTAAAAACCCTGTATTTAATCTTTATGTTACGGTTACACTGAAAATGTTACAAACAATAATTTATCACTTTGCTAACTATATAGTGCAAACTTTGCTCTACTATAAATGATGATTTGTAATACCTCGTTTACAAAAATATTTCTGTGAAAAAGAACTTTCGGTTCTTTGAATTCCAATAAAAGATAAAGTATCTGTAAGCTTTATTACCCAGAATCATTTTTTATGCAATAAGAATAGCATTTTAAATGACACAATTCAGTTACAGTGACCATAAGCCATGGAGCCAGACTGAGTTTGCATGGCTTCTGTCTTTATGACTAGTTAATTGCTGCCAAATTCTTTTTTACCTGGTAAGAAGACAAAGATTTTTTTTTCCATTTTTTCAAGACTAAATGATTATTAAGAAAGCATACCACATTGTATAGTTATCTCCCATAGTTCAGTGCATCTGGGGCTATAGAAATGTCACTGTCCCTGCCCCATAACTTCAAATTAACATTCTCAGGTCACAATAATAAGTCTTCCCAAAGGGCACCTTCTGGAAAAACAAGCTACTTCTTCGGCTCATATTTCCCTCTTTTTGCAGCATACAACAGCAGTCTATCCAAGAAGTTTATAAATTGGGGAGTAATGAGGGGATCCACCAGCAAGCTCACAGTTGTTGACAGTCATAAGATTAGAGAAAGCACAAAGGGATAGGTCAATATACTGGCAAAATGTCCTGTGACACCTTGGGAATAACTCTTCATTTTACTCATGGTGGAAACCCCACTGTCCAGTGCATAGGTATTGATGAGGTAGACCAGTGATGGACAGAGCCATGAATAAATGATGTCACCTAGGAGGTGAGATATAAGACTCGCAAAAAATTCTAGGATGCCCTCTTTATGACAGATGATTACTATGGAGTTACAAAGTCCACAGTACTTGGGTTCTCTGCCAATGATGTGTACCGCAGATCTTAGAGTGATCACATGGAAGGAATGTGTGATGAGCACAGCAGCAAAAAGGGCCATCATCTCTGAAGACAACCTCGATAACTTGGTTGAAGGAAGGTGTGACTTCTTTCTGTACATTTCCAGGGCCTAAATCCTGTAAAACTTTACCATGGACCACAGTTCCAAGGACTCCTGAACAAAGTCTTGGAGTTAACCCTGTAAATAGCTCATGCTTCCCATTGATGCTCACAATGTCCTGAGCATAACAAAACAGACCTGGAAGCTGACATACTTGCCACCCAAAAATATTTCATCCTATTGTTGGGGGAAGAGGCTTATATCCCACTTAGATGAGCACCTTCACATACACGAGCTGCTGGGACAGGATGGTGAGATCAGAGCTCAAGAGCACTTGACTGGTCACAACTCCCATAAGGGCACATGGGGACCGAAGACAAATATTTTCTATTCTGGCATCTTTTACATGAAACGTTTTCAGGATTTTCTTATCTCCCATATAGGGTCTCAAGTCTGATTTATTTTCTTCATTCTTAGTTCTCAAATTATCACTCTTCTCCTAACACGTTCAGTTTTCTCAGTCTGTGGAAATTTATTTATTTAAATCACAATTTATTTAAATTACATGTAGCAGGCAGTACTCAAAATTAGGTAGAAAAATTAATGCTCTACAATGTAAGTGTTACACTTAATTCATAAAAGGCAGGAGATTTATAGGAGATATCTCATTTTTCTAATCCATTCATGGTAATTAATATAAATGCACCTACACCAAGCAGAGAGGAGCTTGCTATAAAGGATACAAAGCCTTAAGTTCTTTAGTGAAACATGAAATGAAAGAAAGTCAAAAGAGAAATGAAAGTGAGGTGCAATGGAAGGAGGAGTATACCTGGGATCGAGGTCTTCTGATCTAGCTCTGGCATTGACCAGCTTTGTGGGTTTTAGATAAACTGCCTAACTTTCTCTGGACCTGCTTCCCTATTTGTAAAATGAAAAGTCTGACCTAGAAGATCAGCAAATTTCTTACATATCTACAATTCTCTGAGTCTTGGAGTCTGTAAAAGAAATACGTAATTGGTCACAGGCAATGGGTCTCTGTCACTTAGTTGAGAGAAGCTAGCTTTCTTTAGCCTTATAAAGACCATTCATACACCTTCTCCTATTGTTGTTGATGTTGCGTGGCTTCAAAGAAACTGCCTCTGCAGAGGGGGTTACAGGGAATGGGATGGACAACGTGAAGGAAAAAACCAAAACTTTCTGGGAGAGAAGAAACTAGTACCCCAACCCCTGCTCTCATAGGGCCCAAGGTCTGTCTGGATAGAGACAGAGGAGAACAAGTAAGTCCCTTGAGGCGAAATTATCTTTCAGAAATGGAGAATCCAAATCTAGGAAGATGTTTTGGCACAACATGTGGTGCTAATGCTATTAGCTCTTTCAGTCCTAGACATCTTAGCCCATAGGTTTGTTCTGGAACATACAGCTGAGTAAGGGAGGATAAACTAAAAGAATTATGTCACCTGGAGACCTAGTGTGGAGTTCCAGTGAGGTCCAAGTGGGAGCCTGACTGCTATACAGCAGCCCTGGATGACAGTCTACACCACCAGGTGGGGAGCAGTCATCAACAGTGGTGAAGCCAAGATAGTGCTGTGGGTGGACTCTCAGATTCCAGTTCACAAGCAAGATAGTCTCTTTCTGGTCTAAGATATCTGGGGGGGGGGGCGGTCTCAAGGAATGATTCGATATCCTGCTAATAGGGCAGGTTTGGGAAAATAAAGGAGCTATGGTGATATATGCTCCCCGAGTCGATGAAGAGGCTATGACAGTCACATGAACATGGATGTCTGCCTTTTGGGTTAAACCTTCCAGAGAGTTTTAGAAGACACTTAAAACAGATTAGATCTGTTCATCAAATGGTATAATCTAAAAATCTATCATTCCCATGAAGCTGTTGCTAGACTTTAACCTGTCTGAGGATTTTCTTGCTTTTATTACATTATTCCTGGATAATCCTTCCTTATGTCATGCCAGCACCACTCTCTTCCTCTTGGCCTTTACATTCCCATTGGATCTTATCACACCCCTCACTGTTGGCCCCTCTTCAAGCATAATGGAACATACTGTTTCTTCTTCTTTTAGAAATCAGTCAGCTCTTCTCATCCTCCAATTATCATGGGTGCTCTTCTAGGAACTCCCTCCAATTTGTCTGTTTTTGACTCACCAATACCAACCTGAATTCCATTTCTCTTATCACTGTACTATGTCCCATTAAGTTTCTTTTTTTTCCACTTGCCTTGCTAATATTAATTAAAAAACACTTTCCCCCCTAATGCAGCAAATCCTGAAATCTGCAGCAGGACCCATGGGATCTAAGAATGAAATACTTTGTAGTGAGTAACTGAGCCCAGAATAGCATGTAGGAGTCTGACAGCCAGTCTTTACACTAAGCATTAGACAATGTGTTAAAGTGTGTAGACATTAGCTGAAATCAGATTGTAAGGAAGCCTTCCAAAGGTTCTGATTTGGGTTTTGGCTGGAGCTCATTCTTCTTTTTGTAGGCCAAAAAACCCAGCTGCACGTGTACATACACATACACCCCAATCATCTTATCATATGGTTCAGCAGTAAAAGTTAATTACTATTATTTTCTCATAATATGCTCATTCCTTCAAAAAACTACACAGACCACAACTCTTATCAGTCAAAGATATAATATTAATGAACACAGACTCGTTTATTCACTTACTCATTCAGTCTTCATTCATTATTTGTTCATATTCAGAAATTAAAATGTCTGACACTTAGTTCTGAAGGTTAAAAGTATAAATCAAAAAACCAAAAAGAAAAAAAAAATCTACAGTGGGAAATGTGAAAAGCTGAAATTCACAAAAAAGTAGAATGTTAAGTTTTTCAGACAACCTGTCATGTCTAGAATGGTTCACATGAAAAGAAATGAATACGCCTTGCAGGTAATGAAAAAGACCAAATTATAAACCATTTCATTTGAAATTCCAACCACATTTCCCATAGAAACAGGGCATTAAGTAAATATTTCTGTGAATCACACACTAAATTAGTTAGTAATTGCTGAGTAAATTCATGCTCTTATCAAGCATGCTTTTTTTTTAAGTTATTTACAATGAAACTATAAGGGTTAGTTTTTATAAAAGAAAGTTATTAAGTCTATAGAAATTTTTAGAGTGCATAGTGCCATTAAAATTACTAAGTTATTGCTTTTGGATTGGAAAACACTTTTCAATCGCATCAAGACTCAAACTTCTTACTTAAAGTGGAAAGCAATCCAATTTCAGTATTTTATAATGGAAAACTGCAGTGCCTGTCATTTAAGTCTCTAATGCCTTAGATAGCTAAAGTAAGGGCCTGACATTGAGCAGCTAAAACGTTCCGTGTTCTTTATTTACTCAAACACTCCATCTGCGTGTGTGCTCGTCAGTGCCAAGGGAACTGAAATTTAAGGCTGCTGTTAGAAGGAAGCACTTGCAATTGTATCATCAAATCCTTAATAGCTCTGAATGGTTCTCGTACTTCGACATAAACTTCCATCTTCTTTGACCTTTCGGGAGGAAGTTCGATTTACTGACACAGTTTGTGACAATGGCTTTTACGGTATAGTTGAAAAAATACATAAAGAATTTAGGGACAATTACCATAAGCCCCAATTTTGGGGTAATTTTTGTTGCTGATGTTGTTTCACTCATTTTTAAAAAACAGACCAAAATAAAAAAAAAAAAACCAAGCTTTCTAAATATCTAGTACTAAAACAGTGACAAGTACTCACACTTCTATATTTAAATGTGAACTGTATGGAGACACAGGCTGTGATGCAGAGGCTGAGCTAGAAGTATTGGAATGTTGGTAGCAGGCAATCCCTATCAGAATACCACCAGTGTTTTTTACAGAGCTAGAACAAACAATTCTAAAATTTGTATGGAACCACAGAAGACACTGAATAACCAAAGCAACCCTGAAAAAGAAAAGCAAAGCATCACGATTTCGGACTTCAAGCTCTATTACAAAGCTGTAGTCATCAAGACAGTATGGTACTGTCACAAAAACAGACACATAGATCAATGGAACAGAACAGAAAACCTGGAAATGGACCCACAACTATATGGGCAACCAACCTTCAACAAAGTAGAAAAGAGTGTCCAACGGAAAAAAAGACAGTCTCTTCAATGAATGGTGTTGGGAAAACTGGACAGCAGCAACATGCAGGAGAACGAAACTGAACTATTTCATTTGCATTACATCATACACAATAATAAATTCAAAATGGATGAAAGACCTAAATGTGAGAGGGGAAACCATAAACATTCTAGAGGAGAACAAAGGCAGCAACGTTTTTGACCTCAGCCATAGCAGTTTCTTACTAGACATGTCACCAGGGGCAAGGGGAACAAAAGCAAGAGCCAATTATTGGAACTTCATCAAGATAAAAAGCTTCTACACAGTGAAGGAAACAATCAACAAAACTAAAAGGCAGCCTAGGGAATGGGAGAAGATATTTGCAAATGACATACCTGATAAAGGGTTACTATCCAAAATCTATAAAGAACTTATTAAACTCAACACCCACAAAACAAATAACCCGGTTAAGAAGTGGGTAGAAGGGGGCTCCTGGGAGGCACAGCGGTTAAGCGTCTGCCTTCGGCTCAGGGCGTGATCCCGGCGTTATGGGATCGAGCCCCACATCAGGCTCCTCTGCTGTGAGCCTGCTTCTTCCTCTCCCACTCCCCCTGCCTTGTGTTCCCTCTCTCACTGGCTGTCTCTACCTCTGTCAAATAAATAAATAAAATCTTTAAAAAAAAAAAAGAAATGGGTAGAAGACATGAATAGACATTTTTCCAAAGAATACATCCAGATGGCCAACAGACACATGAAAAGTTGCTCCACATCACTCATCATCAGGGAAATACACATCAAAACCACAATGAGATACCACCTCACACCTGTCAGAATGTCTAAAATTAACAACACAGGAGACAGCAAGTGTTGGTGAGGATGCGGAGAAAAGGGAACCTCTTGCACTGTTGGTGGGAATGCAAACTGGTGCTGCCACTCTATGGAGGAGTATGGAGGTTCCTCAAAACAGTATGGAGGTTCCTCAAAAAGCTAAAAATAGAACTACCCTATGATCCAACAATTGCACTACTAGGTATTTACTCAAAGGATATAAAAATACACATTCAAGGGGGCACTTGGGTGGTTCAGTTGGTTAAGTGCCTGACTCTTGGTTCTTGTTTGGGTCATGATTTTATGGTCTTGAGATCGAGCCCTGCATTGGGCTATGCACTGAGCATGGAGACTGCTTAAGATTCTCTCTCTCCTCTTCCTCTGCCCCTCCCCTCCCAGCTCGGACACTCTCTCTCTAAAAAAATACACATTCAAAGAAGTACATGCACCCTGGTGTTTATCACAGCATTATCATCAATAGCCAAACTGTGGAGGGAGCCCAAATGCCCAACAACTGATGAATGGATAAGGAAGATATGGTATATAGTATATGGAGTAACAAAATAATGAAATCTTGCCATTTGCAACAATGTGGATGGAGCTACAGCATATTATGCTAAGCAAAATAAGTCAATCAGAGAAAGACAAATACCACATGATTTCACTCATGTGGAATTCAAGAAACAAAACGGATGAACATACAGTGGTGGGGGGAAGAGAGAGGAGGAAACAAATCATGAAAGACTCTTAGCTACAGAGAACAAACTGAGAGTTGATGGAGGGATGTGGGTGGGGAACGGGCTAGATAGGTGATGGGCATTAAGGAGGGCACTTGTTATGATGAGCACTGGTTTTACATGTAAATGATGAATCACTGCACTATGCTCTTGAAACCAATATTGAACTCTATGTCAACTAACTAGAATTAAACAAAAAAAGAATGTTGGTAGCAGGCTATATGTATTAATCTAAAGATAATAAAGAATTAAAGATATATTACACATCACCAAACTGGAAAGAACTAAAAAGTTTGGCAATTTCAAGTGTTTGTGAATATGTACAGCAACAGGGACAGATTATGACCCAGTATTTCCATTCCTGGGTTACGCCCAAGACATTCATGTATGTGTATAACGGGAACTCTGTATAAGAATGTTCACAGCAGCGTTGTTCAGCATCCCTCCCAACTGGAAACAATACAATGTCTGTCAGTAGCTGAATGAGTAAATACACTGAGATATATTCATATATTCATATAATGGAAAGATAAAAAGCACATTAGAGCCACATGCAACAACATGAATGATTCTCACTAATCTAATGTTGAATACTGAGCTAGGGAAGCAAGACACAAAATAATAACATACAACTGGATTCCTTTATATCAAGTTCAAAAATGGGCAAAACTTAAGTATCTAGGGATACATACATAGGTGGTAACACTATAAAGAAAAGACTCAGAAAAGAGTTTCCATCTGTGGGGAGAGAGCTGTTATTGGGCAGTGGTACTGGGGGGGGGAGCTCAGGGGTGCTGTCACAATGTTCTATTTCTTGATATTGGTGATAAGTAGCTGTGCATTCACTTTGTGTTAAATTATACATTTGTCTAATGTACTTTCCTATACCTACATTATATAAGTAAAAAACCCCTCCAGCTCCCTTCAAATTAAAGATTGTAGGAAAGGGTTAACAACTCAAGCTACCTGCCTCAGGCTGTCCAACTTAATCATGAAAGTCCTAGGGTGGACTTTGGGCTTGAAATGAAAACACACAAGATCTGCAAAAATGGGCCGAACATGGGGAGGAGGCCCTTCAGGAGGTGGTGAGAAATCTAAGCCTGGCTTCTTCTTCTGAGCAGGACTCTTTTCAGAGATCTCGGGTTTCATCTTCTCCTGTGAAAACCAAATCATTTCAATGTACTTCCACGTCCATATCTATAAAATGAGGAAATGGACTAGGTGACCTGCAAGGTGTTTCTAGTTCTAATTTCTATGGTTCTATGAAAGGACAAAAACTTTAGGAAAAACCTGAAACATGAGCTTCTCTACCTACAGGTTGACAAGGCTGTTTCTGAGAAGTTAGAGATGGTCAAAATAACACAGCTGGCTGGAAGGGAGAAATGCCAGCATGTAATTTCTGGGACCGATAAAGAAGAGAGGAAGACTTGCCCAATAACGGTGTGAATTTTTCTGTCTTATGAACGAGTCAACCTAAAGGAAGGATGAAGCGATGGAACACAGTGCTCAATGGTACTGAGCAGTAGTTCAACACTTTCCTCTCTTCTCACTCCTTTCCCCCCGAAAACAGTGCTCTGGTGTACAGGACACATTCTCAGAGGCTGTCTCACACATGTGGCTACGGAATCAAGGAGGGTGTTCATCAACTCCTCTTGTCTGAGTTTCCACCCAGTAATGTCACGTGAGACAACAATGTCTGGGGCCTGGGGGAAAGCTACGGCTTGGGTTTAACAATAACATAGTGCATACACTGTCATCTCAAAAAGTAGATGAAAGAGATTACAGGCTTTGAAATCAATGGGTGAAGAAGACTCCATGCCAGGCTGTCCAAGATACACAGTTATTGTTAGTGGAGGCTGGCAATGATGGGTGTGTGTGTGTGTATGGCTAAGGGAGAAGAATGAGGAGGCAGGAAGTGTGGAATTAGGGATTCGCAGTTTGGGATATAGGTGGCTTTGCGATCACCTACCCTGCTCTTCTTTTCCGTATTTTGATGTTTGTTTTTGTTTCTTTTGAGGTAACCCACCAGCAAAGGGTGCAGCCAAAGCCCCCATATATTCTGCTGGGGTAGGTCCTTTCTACCCATGACTAGTTTTCTATCTTGTCACTTCCAGTTTGTCTCCCACACTACTTCCTTGTAGCTATGTTCTCCATTTATATTCATTTCTCATACATCAGTCTCTGCTTCCTATTAGAATTTGCTTCTTGACTATTAGGAGTTAGAGGACAGAGAGAAGTCATTTCTTTTCTACATTTTTCTTTATCAGGGCATCTGTGTGAAATATTCTTTCCCAGTATCCCCTTCTCTCGCCTTCTAGCTGGAGAATATTACCCTAGAGCTTCGTGCTGCTAATGTGAGAAGAAATTATGAACAGTGATTAGGAGGCTAAATGAGGGTGGTGGAACCTATTTACTTCATTAGGTTCCTTCAGGGAAAAAGCAAGGATGGGAAACTGAGAGATAAGGGTTAATACTAAAAGAATAAAAGATCCATTTGACTCAGAGCAATCTTCAGTCTGCCTGGATTCTAGCAGACACCCTTCTCCATGGGGAAATCATTACAGAGAAATGACATGCAAAGTACGCCATAAAGCATCTGAGTCAAACCAGAGGGAGGCTGACTCAACGGATCGTTTTACATTTTAATAGAAGGCGCTGCAGATTTGTACCCAGTGCACAGTTCAACACGGGGTGCACATCCCCTCCCCAAAACTTCTCCATCGGGTGGGAGGGGAGTTCCCAGAATCTGACAGAAATTGTTCTGTCTTAGATAAGAACCAAGTCAAAACTCACAACAGAGAATCAAAGACTAAGAAAAGACAACAGATAGTCAAATGCAGAAAAAAAAGGGGAGACTGCAAGTCTGTCTGATTCCAATTGCAGCATTACTGTCAAACCTGAGACTGTCAAAAACTGAACTCAGTAATTAGTGGACTTCGAATCTGATGAACGGGAGGGGAAGAAGAGGGAGCGACAGAGGGAAGCAGGAAAGGAAAGAGGAAGAGAACATCGAAGTGTTATAAATTTAAAAATGTGCTCCTTGGAATTAGCTTTAAAAGATACTGTGTAATTACCGCCAGAAGTTCACCTGCCAGGTCAGTGCCAACACTAGGCCTGGGTGTCCATGCGAAGTCAAGAAACCGTATCACAGATGCCAGGGTCTCCAGCACATTTTCTGAGCTCGTTTATCCCTGGTAAGTGCTAATAAGCTCAACCTGCCAAAGGCAGCTTCATATGCTGAGGGCTTATGATGTTAGAGACTGGATTTTCAATTCTAACTCCTTTCCAAGGGGTCAAATCCAGATGTGGTTCTGACAGAAAGGTCTGCCAGCAGCTGAAGAGTATCTATGGCTATGGTGATGTGGCTGTTCGTCCCTGTGGTCTCTCTTGATGCTTGCCTCGCTTTCTGAGTGCACATACTGCTTACGGGTGGGAAAGGAAACAGAAGTGAGTTTCCAAGGCTTGGCAGAAAAACAGCTTTCACAGAAAAGATTTTTTTTTAAAGATTTTATTTATTTATTTGACAGAGAGAGCGAGAGAGCACAAGTAGGGGGAATAGCAGAGGGAAAGGGAGAAGCAGGCTCCCCGCCGAGCAGGGAGCCCGACGCGCGGGGCTCGATCCCAGGACCCTGGGATCATGACCTGAGCCGAAGGCTGACACTTAACCGTCTGAGCCACCCAGGCGTCCCAGAAAAGATTCTTAATAAAAGGAAACTTGTTTCTTTCACATATTAGGGTCTCTTGGACAACATGATTCTGTTCTGAAATATCATCTCTGGAGGGATGCAAGCTGGAATGGACAACGTTGAGACTGCAAGATGGTTCACCCGGTCACTAAAACAATCAAAACTCCGCACCCATGGCAGGCAGCCCCTAATCAAGGCAGAGGTGTTCTCTGGCTCAAGGGTCATCTTGGAAAGTGCTTTGGGGGAAGGTTTGTGAGTTTCCGCTGAAGGCTGGACACCCTCGCTCCTTTTTTTCCTATTTAAAAATGACTAAAACCATGAGGCTAAGACCACTGGTTGGCAGTTTGTTAAATTCCACAACCGGTAATAAAAGCACCTGGACCACCTGTCACAATACAGAAGATCGAATGGAAGTGGAATATTAACACACAGGTGAAATGCTCTCTTGGGAGTCTGGGGAAAAAGGAGGTCAGAGGAGAGAGATGGGGGCGGCGGGGGGAGGGGGGAGAAAGGATGTGCTTGGAACCTTCCAAGTCCCTGTCTTGTCCTTGGCAGCCTCTCAGCGTGATGATTATGTTTACCAAAAGGCAGGGACACAAATGCTTCAGGACATCGAGTACGCTGTTTAAAATATAAGTCCTATTATATGCTTGCAGCACCACCATTCACACACAGCATTTGTACCCCACAGGATATGCTCCAGATAAAGCAAACGGGATTAAAGAAGAAATTATTTTCTAACTCACTCATTATAAACAGTCAAAACTGCAGTGCAGTGGGGGAGAAAATACCCTTTCTCCAAATGGTCAGGAAGGGGTCTGACGAGGGCTTAGCCCTGTAGCCACGTGGTAGTGGAGAAGCACAGAGAAGCCCCCAGGAGCACCAGGCAGGAAGAGACTTCTCAACACTTTCTTGACTCTACAATGTACCAGTTTCGCATTTCTCCTTCCATCCTGAGGCAGAGGGGCCTCCTTTCGAGTCCCTGCTCTCCCACTCCCCAGCTGGAGGGCTTTGGGTACATTAATTAGATTCTGTAATCCTTGGTTTTTCCACATGCAAAATGGCTGGGAAGCTTAAAAGAGATGGAGAGATAAGGTATTTAGGACAGCCGTTGTTTTACAGTAAACACTCCACAAATAAAAGCTATTATGAAAGGAAAATTCATTTCTTCGTACATTATATAAATCTGTAATTCTGCACAGGCTGAGCATTTCTTACATTGAGGCAAACCTGGACGGCATGAGGAAGGATGTGTCTGCATTTGCCAGATTCTCCTGCTTAAACTTGGGGAAAAGCCAATTTGCTTGCTTTCCATCACAGCCTGTGAGAAAATAATAGGACAATGTGTGGGATCTGGCACTTGCTGGCAACTTCGGCCACGGCACCACTGCAGCCTTCCCTCCATAAAAGCCCACAAAGACCATGAAGGTCAAATAAGGCAATAGATCTGAGGGCTCTCTGAGAAGTACAAAGTACTTTGCTTGCATCAGGAATTATCCTCCCCACCATTTGACTAATTCTACACATCACTGTATCAAGAATGTCTGCTCTTACGGGCACTTAACCCTGATATATTTCTCTTTCATGCCAATAGAAAGCATCTGGCAGATGGGGGGCTTGTACTGATTCTCATCTCATAACATTTCCAAAAGATTCTATCCTCTTATATTTGCTAAAAGTGTGTGCTTTGAATAATCCACCTTTCTATTACAGGCTTTTCCGTTTTTCTCTCTCCGCTTCCTTTTGCATACGTGTCATTCAAATCAGCATCCCCCTTCATCATGAGATGCTGTGTGGTGTAGTGGCGATGAACCAGCCCCGAGAGCCAGCCTGCTGGTATCTGAGCACCGACGGCTACACCCCTCAGACAAATCATGTCAGCTCGCAGGAAGGAGTCCTCATCGTCAGTCCGCTGTCATGAGGAGCAAATCATTTAACGCGCAGAATGCAAAGTGCTTAGAACCATTCCCGGAGTGTAGTAAGCCCTCCCTAAGTATTGCATACATGGTGGTTTGTGGCGGCAGTGTAGTGGAATGCTCGAGAATGCAGGCTCTGGAGCAGACGGCCTGGCTCTGAATCCTGACTCTGCCATTCACCTCCGGCAAGACACTTTTCTGTGCCTCAGTTTCCTGATTTGTATGAAAAGGGTATGATAGGCTGTGAGAAGTAAAACACTCCATACGTTTGTTCACTAGTTCATTAATTCACTCATTCAACACGTAGTAAATGTTATATAAAATTAGCTCTTTCTTAACCATGCCAACTGTGTGCATTCACCTTTCATTCCCAGACTGATCACGGCTTGGCCTTTCGCATCAGCATCTCCGCAGCCCTGCCAACACCACTCCGACCATCCCAGTTGCCTTCCTATCTCAGAACTACAACAGTTCTCAAACTGCATGGATTTAGGGTAACAGGAGTGGGGCTGGAAATCTGCAGCTTAACCCCCATCGCAGCTGATCCAAGGCAGCCCTACAAACCTGGAAAGTCTGCCCTGCCACTTCCTACAGCTACAGGGATGTCTGCTGAAGTCTTAAGTCTACTGAAGTGTAACTTACTCACTCCCTTCTCTGCCTCCTTATACATGGAAGGAAGATCAAACCTGCCTCCTAGGAGACTCTGCTGAGATCTCAATGTGATGGCTTGCTTCCTGACCTTCTTTGGGTCTCTGCGCAGATGTTGCCTTCTCAGGAAGGCCTCCTTGACCACTCCCGCGTAAACCCCAACCCCAGCCTCCTGTCCATAGGCATCTTCCTCCCCTGCTTTCTGCTACTTTTATTTCTGCTGAGGTCTCCTTCCAACATACTTCTCTGCACATCTTCCTATACTCTATGGACCTGCCCGGTTTTTCTGGGTTTCCAGGTCACTTTGCCTCTCCATTTACCCACAGAAAACTCAGTCCATTCTGAGCAACGTGAATGTTAGAGGAAACTAAGGATAAAAACTCCAAGACACGCAACCCAGACAATGGGAAGGTGCACAAGCTATAGGAAAAGACTAGACTGACACAGTGAAGGCGAAGCTAACATCTGGAGAGTTTCTCAGTGGAAGGGTCTTAAGTGTACTTTGTTTCCAAAGCTTTCTGGGCTCAAACATTCACCAACAGTGAGACCTATTCCTTCTCTGTTGTTGTGTACAGGGTAGGTCCTTACAGAGAATAATTTAGCTGTTCTATCCTGGTAAAAACCTCCTTGCTCTCACTTCTGAAAGACAGCTCTGATTCCCTCCAAGTTCATGGCCTCCCACCTCGAACTGCCACAGCAATCATGCTCTCTCTTTCAGCAGCACATAAGTATCCAAGCCCTCAGGAGATGATGGCCACACAGGACCCTCGATGGCATTCTCAGGGTGATCGATGTTTTTTAGAGTGTGACTAGTGCCCAGGCTTCTGTTACTCTGGGACCATACACAGCTCTGGGGGACTTGGGATGGAGAGAAGACGGGAAGAGGAAGGTTCTTCTGATGTTCACTCCAAAATCTGACAAGAAACTCTCCCTCAGAAGCGACAGGAATGGACTTTGATTCTACTTATAGTGGTCTGATGGCAAACTCCTCTTTAATAATTTGTAATTTGGAATTACAAGACATTGGAGCCAGTGCAACCAACGTAAAAATAAACTACTCATGATCTTCCTGAGAAAGTGGAGAGGCATTTGCACAGCAATCCCCAGGAGCAATCCCCTGTGGATGGTTTTATGATCAGCTTAGAAAAGGACTGATTAAAAACCAGCCTACGCATTATAAAATTCTGTACCACAGGCCTTCAAAATTCTTTGGAAAGAAAAAAGATGTTCACCTGTTTAAAAAAAAAAAAAGTGTATGTTTCTAAAGGAGACACTTGAAAACCAAAAAAAAAAAAAAAAAAAAAAAAAAAAAAAAGCATCGCCTTCTTTAAAAAAATAAAGTGGCACAGCAGAAGTTCACATAAAATGGTCGACAGTGTTTCTTTTCAATAGAACTCAGGCTGAGGGAAAGACATTCTTGGATTCTGAGCTTTGGCTGGTTACCTAGGTTGCAAAGGATACCAAAAGAGACTCACACCAGGAATTCTTAGTTAGAATGCCAGTCAAGGAAAAGTTCATAATCCTTTCAGATTTTAAATTCTATGTGTCTGTGAGAAGGAAAACCAGTTAGTATTTTGGACAACTGGAAAAGAAGATTAGACCAGACTTTGTCTATAAAGACTTCGTACACGATGGGTTACAATCATCAAAAGTAGCGGAAAATGGCTTTTCAGGCTACAGCACTGTTACTCTCTTTTTGAAAATGTGGTGATATGGAGACTGCTGATTGTTTAATTAGAATGGGCACTGATACACAGGAAAACACACGAACTGTATCTAGTGTGTTAGCCTGATATTCATAACCAGCATCTGGTTGCTTAAAATTGCTTAAAATTGACCAGATTGAAATCCATTAAAATTTCTTAATTATTCATACATGCTCACAGTTATTGCTTTCTTTTAAGGAAACATGAAAGACTTAATGATTAATATAACAATTTCAAAAGCTTTCTCATACAGATTGGACTAGACTCCGTGCTCTTTACAGAATGATCATTACTTAGTTAATGAACTCAGCACACTGAATATTTTTCAGCCACCTGAAACTCCCAAGTATTGTGTGAGTTTTTGGCCAATTAATTATCAATTACAACATCATAAAACATTAGCACAAAAATAGGAATAATGAAATTTAATTATATATTATTCTTCTGAGTTGCTGCAAATACTATACAAGACTGATTCTGATTAATAATTCATTCAGCAATAAAGTATCAGGAAAGATAATTATGCAGTGCCACAATTCTCACACTGATTTCTATAATTACAGATTACAACAGTGTTAGCAATTTAAAAGGTTAGAGATCTGTGGTAATTTGCTATGTCATCCTCAGCTATATTAATGTCTCTCTCTGAGCATCAAAGATAATTGAAAATATAATAATGGACAAAATCAGATGGCTTACCCAGGCTCTCTCACCTAAAGCATCTCCAACCTAAGTACATTAGTAAAGTCAAGTCCTTGATAATTAGCCTCTTTCATTATTTAAGTAGCCCCCAACTCACATTCGGTTTATACCTAATTGAAGGGAGAAAATATGGAGGTATATGTGCCAAAATCTGTAAACACAGAAACATAATCTATAGAAAAGGTATAACATGCATAACTTAACATGCATAACATAACTTATATCTGGCTTGACTCTGAATACACATATTTATATCTGTATAATTACCCCTCAGGTAATTAGACCTGCCAACAGACCCACATAGTAATGGAAGTTGAGTTTCTGTCTTTGACAATACAGTTGAGTAAATAGCACGTGAAGAGGTACAAAGTTTATCCAACTACCCTCTTTGGGTTGTTTATAGATTGTGGCACACCAAACTACTCTTCCCTTTGTGTTCTATTACAACCTGAGAATGAAAACAGACTCATCCCACTAGGAACACTTCTTCTGTTCTGTTTTAATTCCTTAGGAAAAATACCTGGCTAGCAGTTGATAGCCTCTTCCCATAATCAGTATTTAAATAAAATTTTCACCTGGGGATAAGCCCAAGTAAAGAAAACACACAGTTCCACAAATAGAAAAATCACTTTCTTCTCTGTTTTTGTATTTTTGGAAGAGATGCACTATAAGACATCGTATCTTTTCTCTCCTGAATGTCTTAAGTATTCGACTAGCTTCATGCCCAACTAATATGGAGAAACAGATGGAAAATTCACTGGGACTAAAATCTTAACCATTATTTAAATGAGCTCCTAGCAGAGTCTTTTGTGTGTTTTGTTGGGACTGCGGGTCCCTTCCTCTAGAGTATGTCAGGGTCTGGATTCAAGATTTCATTACAGCTGGCCCCCCAAAATGATATAAGATGATACGATTAAAAAAAAAAAGGAAAGTTTCATTCCAACACTAGAAGGGATATATAGATCATCTGATTGAATCTGCTCATTTTACAATTGTGGAGATTTAGGCTCAAGGAATTTAAAGCAATTTATTCAAGATCACAGAACCATATAGAGCAACAAAAACAAGAGAACTCATGTGTTTCTGATTTCCAGGTTTCTACTATGTTGTATTAAGGAAAATACAATAGATGAGGAGGGGCACAGGTGAGCACTTGGAGACAATTTTTGTTCCAAAACTAAATGCATTTATTTACATTTACTTTCCACAAGGGAGATAATTATGATATTGGGTGGGGGTGGGTAAGGAAGAGTAATTTTAAGAGAATTCATAGAATTGTAGTTCTTCATATCTTTCTTCAAGTAAAAATAAAAATGGGCTTCCTTTGCGTCATGAGCACAATTACAGAACAAGGCATTGTTTTTGATGGAGCCTAATCAGCTTTCTTCCTGGGCCACGTGTAGGCGGCTGGCACAAGATCATATTGTATGATGCCACATTGAAATGTAAATGTCCTTTGCCCTTTTTCAACTATTTCCTTTTCAAAGCCTCACTCCAGTAGGACAACAAAACAGGCTCCCTGTATATTCCTGCAAGCCTGTTGCTGGATTTACCAGGAGACCCCTAGAAGGTGATACGGTTCCCTGGCTTTTTTTTTTTTTTTTTAAGATTTTATTTATTTATTTGAGAGAGAAAGGGAGAGTGTGTGTGTGAGCTCAAGCAGGGGGAGAGGGAGAAGCAGGCTCCCTGCTGAACATGGGGCTCAATCCCAGGACCCTGGGATCATGACCTGAGCCGAAGGCAGACGCTTAACTGACTGGGCCACCCGGGTGCCCCTACTGTTTCCTGTTTTAAATAGTAGACATTCAAGTCTGTGACAGGAAAAAAAATGGCAAGTAGACTTTGGCCCCACATATGCAAGGTCCTGTACGGTTTTGTACTTTGACTTTTTCTAATATCTTATGAAAGATATTAAACTTTTTAGTTTACAAGTTTAAAGTTTGAACTTTAAAAGTTTAAGGAATTTTACAGTGAACATCTAATACCTCACATCTGGATTCTACAATTAATATTTTACTACGCTTATTTCATTACACATCTCTCCATCCATACCCATCTCTAGCCATCTGTCAATTCATCTTATGTTTTCAATGTACATTAAAGAACACTGCAGACATCAGCACACTTCCCCCTAAACACTAACAGGCACATCATTTACTAGAGTTCAAGATTTGTTTAGTTTTTTTTTCCTTTTGATGTAAAATTTATATACAATGAAATGTACAAATCTTAGGACATCCACTGAGTTTTGATAAATGTGTATTCTGAACCTCATCAAGTTATAGAATGAAACCATCACCCCAGAAAGATTCCCCATCCTAGCCAATCTCCTCTGCCAAAGACAATGACTGCTCTACCAAGTTTTTTTTTTAACATAGACTAATTTTGCCTGCCCTAGAATGACTGACTTCTGAAATTGTGAAAGCCTTCATTTGACAGTTAAATGGCTAATTGTTCTGTTTTTCTTCCTTCACTCAACACTTATTGAACACGTTCAACAAGCCACACACATTGGAAGCCAGGGACAATGAAGTAAATATTTCATTAAATTAGAAAAATAATTTCAATGGTGGTGAGAATTGTGGGATTAACTATACCTCAAGGGCAATTTGGATGCACAACCACACCCTGTGTCTGTTACTCATTTGGAAACTTGGTGACTCTTTGATAGAAAAATAAAACCCGTACCCATACCCAGTGAAAAATGAGGCTTTGCAGGATCCTTGGAGTAAATCTGAGAAATGAGGAGGCTTTCTAAAAAAGCCCATCTTCAGAACAACATTATTGCTCTATGATGAAGATGAATGGTCACAGTGTGCCATGCTGTAACCTATAAAGACACAGCCTCTAGTTTTATAGAACTATAAACTCATGAAGAAGGTTACCAAAGGAGCCAAAAAGCTCCTTGTTTATTTTCTTTTAATCTAACTATGGGTAGTCAGTGGATTAGACCCTTATTTTCCAGAAGCTGAATTATTGCTAAGAAGATGACACTATTGGTAGACATAGCACTGGGTTACTTTTTTTTTTAAGAGCTCAGAAATGGCACACATCACAAATCAGTTAAACAGGATGAAAACATTCCTCTATAGCAACTCTGAGGTCATACTGGAATAGAGTGAGCCATAATCCAATATGACTGCTGCCCTTATAAAAGGAACTAATGTGAAGACACCATGTGAAGAGGGAGGCAGAGATGAGAGTGAAGCCTCACAAGCCAAGGGGCGCCAAGGATTAATGGCTGCCACCAGAAGCCAGGAAGAGGCAAGGAAGGATTCTTCCCTACAGGTTTCAGAAGGAGACAAGAAATTCCTGTTGTTTTAAGCCACTCAGTTTGTGGTTCTCTGTTACAGCAACTCTGAGAAACTAATACAACCCTAAAGAATTCTTTTCTTTTCTATAATTTTTAAAAACCTGGACTATAATTGACATGCAGAAAAGTGCACCCACCTTAAGAGTAGAGCAATGAATTTTTTCCAAGGGAAAATACCCATAGTAACAACCACCCAAATCAAGAATATTACTAGCAAACCAAAAGTCTCCATCATGCCTCATCCCAGTCATCATCCCCACCAAGAGAACTGCTATTCTAACTTCCTCTACCATAGATTAGTTTTATCTCTTTTTGAACTTTAAATATATGGGAAAATATACCGTGTGTGTGTGTGTGTGTGTGTGTGTGTGTGTGTATGCGTGTGTGTGTGTGTCTGGCTATTTTTTGCTCAATATTATGTTTGTGAGATTCACCCATGTAGTGTGTAAATGGTTTCTTGTGAGGACAATTTTTTTTTTCTTTTAAGTGGGGATTGAACTCATGACCCTGAGATCAATACCCGAGTCAGTATCAAGAGTCAGACGCTTAACCGACTGAGCCATCCAGGTGCCCCGCTGAAGACAATTTTTAAAATATAATTAAAAATGCTGGTTGGTTCAAATTCCAAAAAATACAAATGGTATACAGTGAAAGTCTTAAAAAATCTCCCTACCACTGCTTCTCAGTATTTCCTAGAGGCAACTAATATTTTTTTGTGTATCCTTCTAGAGGGATTTCATGCCTATTTAAGCAAAGATATATACATTTATAGATAAACCTTTTTTCTTTTTTTACACAAAGTTTAACATACCATACTAGTATTATGTACCTTCCTCTTTCACTTTAAAATACTTCTCAGGTAATATACCAGACCAACACATAAAAGCTTCCTTATCCTTGTTTTATGATTACGTAGTATTTGACTATAAGAATGTGGTACATGTAACATTATATATACAACCATATTCTCTATTGATAGCTATTTGGGTTATTTTCAATCTTGGATTATCGTAAACAAGGTTGCAATGTATAACCTTGTAATTCTGCACATGATAAGCACATCTATAGTTTTCCCCAAAGCAGAACTGATGCATCAAAAGATATAAGCTTTTGTAATTTTGATAATGTCAAATTGTTCTCTATTGAAGTTGTACTAATTTGAACACCTACCAGCAATGTATAAGAGTACCTCTTATCCATAGTCTTTTTTTTTTCGTTTTCTGCATGCAGTTTATTTTTTTAAACATATATGACATTTTTTTATAATAATATTTTTTATTATATTATGTTAGTCACCAACAGTACATCCCTGGTTTTTGATGTAAAGTTCGATGATTCATTAGTTGCGTATAACACCCAGTGCACCATGCAATACGTGCCCTCCTTACTACCCATCACCAGCCTATCCCATTCCCCCCTCCCCTCCCCTCTGAAGCCCTCAGTTTGTTTCTGTAATCAGAAGGGGGAATGAAGCCTGAGAGACTATGGACTCTTATCCATAGTCTTGCTAATAGATTGTGTGATCAAACTTAAAATCTGCAAAATAGCACTTCATTATAGTTTTAATTTATATTCATTTTTTCCTAAGTGAAGCTGGATAAATTTCATATATTTATAAACAGTATTTATATTTCCTCTTCTGTAAACTGTCTGTTAATAACCTTACTTCCTTTTTTTCCCTATTGCATTGTTGGTCTTTTCCCTTAGTGCCTTGTAGAAAGCTCTTTACATACTAGGGAAATGGCCCTTTCTTTTATATGAGTTGTAAAATATTTTTCCTGGGCTTGTCTTTTGCCTTTGTTTGTGGTGGTGGTTGCCTCTCAGAAAAATTTTGACTTTTAAGTAACTGAAATCACTTTATGGCTTTCCTTTTATGGCTTCTGGATTTTGTATCATACTTTCACCAATGGATATAAAAAATTCCCCCTAAATCCTTTAGTAATTTTAAGGTATTTTTAAAAAATTAGTCTTTGATGCGTTTAGAATTTATCTTAGTGTAACTATGAACTATCAATAAACTTTATTTTCAGAGGGCTAGTAACGCCAACAGCATTTATTCAATGATCTAGTTTTATCATACTGATCTGAGATGCTTAATGTAAACTAAAGTTCCAAGTGTATTTGAAATTATTCCTATACTCCATGCTGTGTCATTGAACTATCTATTAATACCCTAATTCAAATATATGCATATATTTTAATATGTCCTAATATTTGTTTATTTAGATTTATTTATTTGAGAGAGAGAGCGTGCACGTGCATGCATGCGCATGTTGGGGAGAGCAGAGAGGGGAGAGGGAGAGAGAGACAATCTGAAGCAGGCAACCCTCTGAGTGCCAGCCCAACGAAGGGCTCTATCTCAGGACCCTGAGATCATACCCGAGCCAAAATTAAGAGTTGGGCTTAACTGACTGAGCTACCCAGGTGGCCCGTAATATGTATATTATTATTTAAAAAGCAACGTTCTTTCATTGTTTTTTTTTTTTATTCTTGGCTGTTCTTGATCAAAAATATTTTTTTTTCATGTGAACTTCAGCATCAGCTCTTTTGGTTATGAACAATTCTGTTGGTATTTTTACTGGGATCATGTTAAATTTCTGATGTTGAGATTTTCTATCCAAGAAAATGGTTTGACTCTCTATTTATTTATATCTTTCTTTTTTTCCTTTGCATCTCAGTAAATTAAAGAAGTTTCAGGGGCGCCTGGGTGGCACAGCGGTTAAGCGTCTGCCTTCGGCTCAGGGCGTGATCCCGGAGTTATGGGATCGAGCCCCACATCAGGCTCCTCCGCTATGAGCCTGCTTCTTCCTCTCCCCACTCCCCCTGCTGTGTTCCCTCTCTTGCTGGCTGTCTCTATTTCTGTCAAATAAATAAATAAAATCTTAAAAAAAAAAAGTTTCACTCATTTGTAGAAATAAATATATCTTACAGATTCTTTAAGTTCAATTCTTATATTCATATATGTGATGTATTTATGTATTTATATTTACATTTGGATTTTCCTTTTTTGTTACTGTAAGTGGGATTTTTCTTCCATTATATCTTCCAACTACCTGTTGATCATATATATGAATAATGTTCATTTTTACCAATAAGTTGGTACTCAACCATCTTACTGAGCTATTATTGTTTGTAATAATTTCTCCAGTTGATTCATAGAAATAAGTATATAATCCAAGTATATGTCGTATCATCTGCAAATTAATATAAACATTAGTTCAACCTCTTCCTTTCGGCTTTTTTATGCTTCCAGCTTCCTTCTCTTGTACTGCATTGGCCAGTGCATTCAGAACAATGTTAAAGAACAGTTATAACAATGAACACCCTTGTTTCCATTCTTCTGACATAGTATGTCTTCTAAGTGTTTCCTTATCAAACATGGCATTAAATTCTGGGTGAAATACATACATTTTATCATGTTAAGGAAGTGCCCATTATTTGCTATTTTATAGTTTTTTTTAATGAAAAATTGATACTGAATTACATCTATATCTTTTCAGCATTTATGAAGATGTTCAAATGAGTTTTCTATAAAGATATATTAATACAGTAAATTAAAAAATTGATAAATTATATTAATAGATTTCCCAATATTGTATCATTCTTGCAAACCTGGAATAAACCATATTAGGTCATGGTACATGTTCTTTCAAAATGCTGCTAGACCCTGTTTGCTAATATTTTATTTAGAATTTAACATTACTGTTTTTCTATGGTAGTTGTTCTAATGGATTTTCCTTCTCTTTGGAAGTCAGGGTGGTTAAATTATATTTTCTTAGACAATTATGCATTTCATCAGGGTTTTCAAATTTATTTGTAAAAAGTTTAGTAAAACGGACTTCATAATTCCTTTTAAATATACCTTATATTTGCTTTATTTCCCCTATTTTTATTAATCAAGTTAGCCAAAGTTTCTTCTATTTTGTTGTTTTCAAATATGATTTTTGCATTTATTAATTTATTTTTCAGTTTCTGGATTCATGCTTTAATTTTATTATTTCCTTCCTGCTGTTTTTCTTAGGTTTGTTTTATTGTTCTTTTTCTAACTTTTTGAGTGGGATGCTTAATTCATCTACTTATATTTTTCTTAATTACCAAAATAAGCATTTGTGGGCCATGACTTTTCTTTTGACCGTTGCTTTTGCCACATCTCTTGGATACTGATAAAAGAAACTTACTTAGATCAGGTTGATTTTAGGTAATGGATATTTACCTAACCATTATATATAAAATAAACTTTAAGAAATTCATCATTTTAAAAGGTAGTAGGGAAGATCAGTAAAGGAACCCAGCAGTGAGTCTGTTGTAATGTGAAGAATAATGTGAAGAATAATTCTTTCACAGACATTCACGGTGTATTTGGTCGACCAATGCCAGCCACAGTTCTGGATACTGTGAGAACACAGATGCACATGAAGGGTTCTCTGTCTTTCCATTGTTAAGGGAAAAACCTCAAACATGAACACGTAATCACATACCATAATACCACAGAACCATTAGGACAAGGCATACAAATATAAAGAAGATACAAACTCTGACATCAAGGTAATTTCATTCCTTTACTCAAAACATATATATTAGTACTCTTTCATAAGAACCCATTTAGTTGACACTGACCTAAGTTGCTCTTCTAGTTTTAACTTAAAAGCTTTCACAATGACAATGTTGGTTTTTGTAGGAACGTGGGTCATTGTGGGGTCAGAAGAGAAGCAGGGAGGCTTGCTGGGAGGCAGTTGCCTAAGTGAACGAGGATGATGGTTTGGACTAGGGAAGGAGTGGGAGAGGTGGTGACTAGAAGTTGGATTTGGTTTATAACTGGAAGGTAGAGCTGATGGGATTTGCTACTGGATTGAATGTGGAGTGTGAGAGAATGAAGAGTTATAGGTGACTGAGAATTTCACTGTGAACAATTACCTGAATTGGGTGTGTTACTTACTGAAGGGGAAAACTCCAGGGAGGATAGTGTTTTGGGGCTATAAAGTATTGTTCTCTTGGCAGCTCATCTCTCCAAACCCGTCTCATATATCTCTCCCACAAGTTGGCCATATTCAAGGTCTTTGTCGGATCACAGCTCCATGCTGTTGTATGTGTTGTTTCCACACATGTAGTGTCCTTCCCTCTCCTCCCTGTCTGGCAAACACCTGCTCATCCTTCAAGACTAATTTCCAATGTCAGTTCCTCCAGGTACCTTCCTGACTCCTGCAGGCAATTAGGAGATTCTTGCTTGAGCTTCCCCAGCACCCCAGCCATATCACAATCACAGAATTGTGCGTGCACCTGTCCTTGCTACCCAGGACAAGTCCCTCAAGGGCGGAAGCCCTGTTTTTTTTCTTTTTTCTTTTCCTGCAGCATAATGCCTGAAACAAAGTTGGCTGCTTGATAGGTGGTTTTTTTTTTTTTTTTAAAGATTCATTCACCCATTTGAGAGAGAGCACTCTCAGGAGTGAGTACGGGGAGGGATGGAGGGAGAGAATCTCCCAAGCAGATTGCCTGTTGAGCAGGGAGCCTCACTTTGGGCTTGATCTCACCACCCATGAGACCAAGACCTGAGCTGAAACCAAGAGCCAGACACTCAACTGACTGAGTCATCCAGGTGCCCCTCAGTAAGTGTTTTAGTTTATTCAATCAATATTGGCTGAGTGCCTACCATGTACAGTACATGATGTCATGCACTATTCTAGGTGCCTGAGGACACAGCAATGAACCCAGCAAAGCTGTGCTGTCGGGGGCCTTACATTCTATGGGGAGAGATGGCAATACACAAACAAGTAGATCCATAATAAAATGTGCAGTAGAGGAAAAAAATAAGGCAGAGCAAGACAACTGAAGGATGAGAATTGGGAACAGAGGTCTTGTTTTAGAGAATGTACTCATGGGAGGTCTCATTTAAGCAGATTCTAAATAAATGAGGGTAAAAACCATGCAGATATTTGGAAGAAGAGCCTTCTTGGTAAACACCTAGCCGAAAAGCCCAGACTGCCTGGAGGATAGTGGCTAGAGAAGGCTGCTGAAGCAGTCAGGACAGTGAGGCTCTGCAGTTCAGGGTGGGAATCTGGGCTTTATTCTAAGTGTTATGGGAAGCCACAGCAGTCAAGGATCTGATTTACATTTTTAAAAGACAACTTTGGTTTCTATGTGGAAGACGGGTTGTTGTGGGGTCAGACTAGAAGCAAGTTGAGAGGCTTTTAGCCATCTGGGTGGGCAATGACAGTGGATAAGATTAGAGAGGGAGCAGAAGAGGTGGTAACACGTGGCTGGATTTGGCATGTTTGAAAGGTAGAACCGATGGACCTTGCAAATGGATTGGATGTGGGATGTGAGGGTATGTGTTAATGACTTTGAGGATTTTAGCATAAGTGACCAGATGATTACGGATTTCATCTACTGAAATGGGAGACCTCAGGGGAGAATTAGGTGTGGGGAAGATGAGAGGAGAATGTTACTTTTGGATATGCCATGTATGAGGACAGCCTTATTTGGCAGCCCTTTGGAGACGTTATGTAAGCAGCTGAATACATAGCTTGAGGTTGAGGGCAGGGTTGAGTCTAGAGATATAAATTTGGGAGGCATTAGTGTGGAGATGGTATTTAAAAGCCACAGTACAAAGATCACCCAGGGAGTAAGCTCATGTGGATTAAATGAATGAATAAGCGATTTTATGTGCAGGCAGGAAGATGTTAACAGGTTCATATAATCTGACTGCACAGAATGAATTTTTCTTCCTGTCTGGGCAGCCAAATCAGATTTTTAGCTTAAACTCTCAGAAGAGCCTAGATTCCAAATTATTTGAATCTAAAGTGGATCATAGGACTCTCTGGAGCGAGTTTCCATTGTGGACCATGTGGAGAGGGTACGTAAACCTTCTTCAGGCTGTTTGGGAACTAAGCATCTCTCTGGGGGAGTGCCCTATCATAGCATGAGGTGTGGGCCAGAATCCATGAGGGTGAGTCCTCTGGAAAGAAAAGAGATTAGCATATGTACACAATGTGTTTCAAATTAGAAAGAGGGGAAAAGATCACAAATCTAACATCTGTAGACATCCTTTATATGCAGCATGTTGTTTCCACTGAAGAAACAGGCAGACAACCTTCCACAATTCAGATAAAATAATCTTTGCCATAAGCCCAGGACAAGTGTTGTGGAATTTGAGATAGTTAAGTTGTATTTCTCAGAAGTCAAAAGCAGGTCAGTGGGTCCACCAAATTCTTCTGGTTACTTCAAATATCACATTACCCAATACCAAGAGTTTCTCAGGCCCATGGGAATATAATCACATTAAAAAACACTGAAAAGGATAATGATGTAAGAGATATCCACTGTGAAAAACTTTTGCATACTTTCTAAGATTAATATTTCTAAGTACACAGTTGTGTCTATTTCTTGTTATTTTGTTTTTTAATCACGAGGCATTAAAAATTGGCATTTAAGGCTCTAGCATCTTTTGACTTTTTTTAAAAAAGAATTATTTATTTATTTGCGAGAGAGAGTGTGAGAGGGGAGGGACAGAGGGGGAGGGAGAAAAAGTCTTAAGCAGACTCCACGCTAAGGGTAGAGCCCTACGTGGGGCTCAATTTCTCGACTTTGAGATCATGATCTGAGCTGAAACCACCCAGATGCCTATTTTTGTCTTTTTTTTTCTTTTTAAATCTCCATTCACTCCCATGATGTTTTAGGCTTTTCTCACATAAAAATCATCACACATTGCTCATATTTCCTCCCTTGCTCCACTGTAATCACAGATATTCCTTTTATCTCAGTGTAATCCTTGAAACAGGAAATAAAGACCCAAAAATGAAGTCTTATTGTCTTGTGCCTTCTTAAGTATACTACCCACATCTCAAAGAGCTAAAGCCTTGTTCTAGAATTATTGTTAACTGCCATTATTTTGTTAAGAGCCGGTGCTCTACTCTTAACTGCCCAAACTACATAAACCACTGTGTTGATTTCTGGGTGCCTTGAAATAGACAAACTAAAATACTCAAATAAGAGCAAAGTCGCTGTGGAATTTGGAAAGATGGAAAGATTCAGTTGTTTATGTATCAGAAAACATTTAGTGTGCCAGCCACTTAGGTAGGAGCTAGGTCATAAACACAAATAAGCCTCTATAAATGCCAGAGAACAAACTGAGGGTTGAAGGAGGGAGGTGGGTGGGGCATGGGCTAGATGGGTGATGGGTATTAAACAGGGCACTTGTTGTGATGAGCAATGGGTGTTGGAGGTAAGTGACGAACCACTGAATTCTACTCCTGAAACCAGTATTGCACTGTATGTTAACGAACTAGAATTTAAATAAAAAAAAAAACCCAAACCCAAATAAGCCTCTGGAATGTATAACATAGTAGTTAATCAGGCAAACAGATACCACGTCATAAGAGATGTTGCAGGGGTATTCCGGCATACTATCAAGCACAGATGGGACCCTTCCCAGCAGTGACAATGTCTGAGCTGAATTCTAAATGACAAAGTAAGAGTTGCTTAAGAGAGTGAGAAGAGAAAGGCGAACTAAAATTTGCAAAGAAGAGTCAACTAATATATGTGGATCTCTAACTATATTTTCCCTCTTAAGCTTGATGCTAGGTATACAAAGATGAACATGAAGATACAGTAGCTATTTTCAAATTTCTAAGGAGTAATGTAGAAAAAGCAGCATCAGACTTTTCTGAGTGGCCCTGTGAGTGGTATCAACAGAAAAGGTACCATAGAGGAGGCTGCTAGAAAGTAGGTTCAAAGGGCTATTTTGGATATTTTCTCCACTGACCTATGGTGGAGTCACATGTCATGACAAAGACGACTTTGTGAAAAAGACCAACTTTATGGACATTCAGAAATGGACTGAGTAAAGGAATGAGAATCTTTCCAATTAGGTCTACAATTGAGCTTTGGCATGACTGTTAATGGAAATCAAGAAGATTTGGGTATCTGGTAACTAAGCTTCTTAATATTAATATGACATTGTGACCCTGACCATTTGCATCTCCAGGCAGAGATGGTCTGTGCCATAAGCTATATACTGCCAGCCTGGGGGTAGCCCTACAGTTTTATGACTTGGTGTTTCCATTTCAGAAGCTAGAGACTTCTTAAGCCCTGGCAAGGATTCCAACAGATATTAAAGATGAAAAAAAAAAAAAAGATGAGAAAGAACTCTACAATGGATTAAAGTCCCAAGAGAAGTAGATACCATGGAGAGAAGAAATTTTTTACACCTTCCCCCCCCCCAAATATTTCTTTATTTGTTTGAGAGAAAGAGAGAGTGAGAGAGAGAAAGAGAGAGGAAGAGAGAGCATGAGCAAGTGCATGGTGGGGGGGAAGGGCAGAGGGAGAGGGAGAGGGAGAGGGAGAGAGAATTCCAAGCAGATGCACGCTAAGTGCAGAGTCTGATGCAGGGCTTGATCTCACAACCCAGACACCATGATCCAAGCAGAAACCAAGAGCTGGAAGCCCAACCAACTGTACCCTGAGAAGAAATGTATATGATACACACTAGAGTAGTGACTCTCCACGGTGGGCATGCACTGGGAGTGGGACTACATGTGTAGTCTGAAGGAGGTTTTATATCACAAACCACAGACACTGTGTTGCTGATGGGGATGTACATATGAGTGAGACAGCACTCTAGGGAATTTGGGTTAAAAACTTCCACAGAACAATGTATTATAATATCACTCTGTATACTCTGCAGATATTTAATCTATTGTGTTCCAGGGGTGATTATACGACTGGTTTTTATACCATAATTACAAGAATGAAGGGAAGGGTGAAGCTAAAGCATATCCTCAAGACCAAGCAAGTCATCAGCAGAAGCCAAGCCCAGGCCTTGACCAACTGACCAAGGTATTTCTATGAATCATTATCCTCTATAGGTGCCTTGGGGAACTTCCTGGGTTAGAGCAATGGGAGAGGCTTACAGGGTAGCTGTTTTGTGATAGATAGGGAGGTTCCTTTCCCGTTGCTGGTGAGAATCCAATGTCGGCTAGAACTACATTGGCACATCCATGGTCCATCCTAGAAAAGACTCAGAGAGGTAAAGGCTTCTCCCAAGACATGCCCCCTTTCCTCCCTCTGTCTCCTGGATGTCTGTGCTCTTTTTCTGACAGATCTTACCACCCAAACCCCTCTATCCAACTCCCATTTTCCAAAATCAATTCTCCCTCCTCTTTTCTTCTCACTTTAGTTTCCTCAGTGTGTACCTTTGTGTGTGTGTTTAAAGATTTTATTTATTAATTTGACAGATTGAGAAAGAGAGAGAGAGAAGCAGAGGGAGCAACAGGCATAGGAAGAGGGAGAAGCAGACTCCCTGCTGAGCAAGACACTGGGCTTGATGCCAGGGCCCTGGGATCATGACCTGAGCCGAAGGCAGATGCTTAACCAGCTGAGCCACCCAGGTGCCTCACTTTGTGTGTTTAGAGTTTAAATTACTTCTTGGCAAGTTGTGAGTGACTTCAAATCTCTCCTGAAGTTGCCAGGAGTATTTATATTCTAATTGAAGGTGAGTTAAGTTAATAGATAATTGTGGACTTTCACACAGGTGGAAAAGAAAGGCCCTGTGAATGACTACTGCAGAGTCACACCATTGACCCCTGCAGCAGAGCTGGCCTTGAGTTTTCACTGGCACATTTTAAAAACAGAACTGGGATGAAACAGTGGCACTCCACTTTATTTTTTAAAAGTTATAGCTATCAAGGCTAGCAAACACAGTCCTAGGGAACTCCATATTCAAGTTCTGTACGGTGTCCAGCGGGCTAATCAAGGAGCTCCCTTGAAAGTCTATTGGTAGATATTTCCTTGATATTAAATATTTCACATAAAACCTTAAGCAAACAGAGCATCCATCTGTCTAGATAGTAAGAGGGCTGACTTGTATTTCGTGTTCTACCTCTGATTCTGTGTAATCCTTAAAATCTGGTCATAGCTTCTCTGTGGTATAATCTACGAGGTAAAGTTACAACAGCTGAGGTTAGGTTCAGGCTTAAGTCTCTGTGCTGACATGAATGTTATCACCTACCATTGGACACTTGTTCCAGCCAGGAACCAGCGTAAAGGAGAGACCTTCGGTGTGAATGTAACTTGAGAGCTTCACGCTCATTTGCCATTGCTATAGTTCCTATGAAAGATCCTAAGAACTTCTGAGCAAAAGGCTGAAGAAATACAATGGTTTCTTGGGAATTGAAGATTGAGGTAAACATTTCTAAAATGTGCAAATAAGTTAATTTTGAAAATCTGCTGCTCATTTGTTATAACTTCTGAGTTTCAATTTTAATTATTTAAAAAATTCCCTCTAACAAACACACTTTCTGAATGACTACTGCCTCATCATTTGGCAGCCAATTCTTGAAACCTTGGCACTCTGAGCAATAATTGTGATTATGTATTAATGTACATCCATTGATGATGTTTCACCTGGGAGGAAGCTGAAGGATATGAATTAAATTTTTGGCTCTAACACTTATCAGATCTTTAGGTTTGGAATAGCTCTTGTTGACTTTTTTTTTTTTTTTTTTTTTGGTTAAAAGGGGTAAATAATACTTAGGTTTCAGGCTACTTGTGAGGACTAAGTTAAAAACATGTATAATGCAAAACTCAAATTTCCTTCTGTTATTATTCCTTCTGTTTTCCTTCTGTTATTCCGTATTCTGTACAAAATAGCAGTTTACTGCTATGAGGCCATCTGAGTGAGAAATAATGAGAATCCCAACTCCCTGTGCACCATCTCAACCTGATTCAATAATTCTTCAAACAATTATTGAGTACTTAGTTTCCAAGTACTATTTTAGATTTTGGAGATATAGTTGGTGTATTGAACATGACAGACAAGATCCCTGCATTCATTCTCAAGTCTTATATCCAGTTGGAGGAGACATATAATAAATACATAAATAGATAATAAACTATCAAGCAGTGATAAGTGCTATGATAAAAACAAAACAGGGTGATAGGGAGTTACTGGGGGCTATGTATGACAGTTCTCTTTGAGGGCATGGCATTTAAACTGTGATCTGAATGACATCCAGGAGACAGCCACATGAAGGTCTATGGCAAATGATCTCAGGTGTGGTCTTACAGAACCCCTAGGGATCCTGACACCCTCTCAGAAAGTCAATGAAGTAGTAATACTAAGATGTTATTTGTTTTTTTCACAGGTTGGCATTTGAGTTGATGGTGCAAATATAACAGTGGGTAAAACTGCCGATGCTTCAGCATGAAACAAGGCAGTGGCACCAACGGCACCAGCTCCTCACTACCACACACTCACAGTAAAATAAAATGTCAGCTTCACCTAAGAATGTATTGATCAACTGGTAGGAATTATTATTTGTATTAAATTTATATTAAATCTCCACATGTGAGTACACATCATTTTAATATTTTGTTTGACAAAGGTGCATAAAATACTTCTACTGCAGACTGAGGTACGATTGTTGTCTCAAGGAAAAACATTTGTGGGATTATCTGAGTTGCAAGTTGAACAAGCCACTTTCACAGAACACCATTTTTACTCGAAAGAATGCCTGACAAACTATGGTTATTCAGATTTTGGTATCTGGCAGATATTTTCTTGAAAATGAAAAAAGCGAGCTGTCACTTCAAGGAAAACCACCAGTAGAATTTATTGCTAATGATGAAATGCAAGCTTTTAAAAATCAGATTTTTGGAAAGTGTGTATCTGCTACTGTGAGCTAGAGAGCTTCCCCAAACTGAAAAACTTCTCTGATGATACTGTTGGTAATATTAACCTGTGATTTTTTTGGATATTACAAAATAAAATGTGTTACCATTTTGAAGATTTGTATAACTCTGTTAACCAGCATTTTCCAAATAACAAATCATGGCCTTAAATAACATCATGCTTTGGTAATAGATCCACTAATATGCAAAGTAGTCCAATAAGTTTTAATATAATGGGGTATGGGGTCACTGATTTGATTTTAGATTCTGTATTTTAATTAACCTGTAGGAAGTTCACTACGTATCAGATTTTGGTATAAGATCAAAGAAGAGTATCCACAATTATTTGAAAAGGCTATTAAAGGCTTTTCCAACTACAGATCTGTGTGAAGCTGAATTTTCTTCATATAATTTAACCGAAACAACATATTACAACATATTAAATACTGAAACAGATAATTAGAATCCAAGTATCTTCCATTAGGGTAGACATTAAAGAGATTTGGAAAAATATAAAACGATGCCATTCTTCTACTTTTTTTGTCTTGAAAGATACAGTTTTTTCATAAAGATGTTTTTTATGTTAACATGTAGTATTGCTTAGTATTTTAAATTAACTAATAAATACTTTAAATGTCCAGTTTTAATTTTTAATAAAGCAAATACAGATAGATAAAACCCAAATAAACAAAAACTCTTCGGTATTCTCAGTAATTTTTTGAAGTATAAAGTGATCTGAAACCAAAATTTTGAAAACCATTGGTCTGAGAATGAGGCACATTAAACAACAAAGTTTTAATTTCTTTAGGTTTTACACAAATTTTATTAGATTCAGGCACTTAAAGTTTTTTGTTATTATAAATAACTTTCAACAAATTATTTTTCTGTGTTACCGGTGTATAAAAAGGCAACTAATTTTTGTATATTGATCTTATATCCAGCCACTTTGCTAAACTTTCTCATTATTTTTGTGCATCACTCAATCTTACCAATAGTCCAGTGGTCAGCAAATTATGATCCACTGGTCAAAATCGGCTGTTGACTTGTTTTGTAAATAAAATTTTATTCAAACAGAGCTACATCCATTCATTTTGCACTATAATGGCAAAGTTGAGTGACAGAGACTATATTGTCCACAGAGCCAAAAATATTTACTACCTACTTTTTTCAAAACTCTGAACCCCATTCATAGAACCAACTTTGGCTATGTTGATCCTCTATCTGGTATTTTTATTTTCATTTAATTAATTTGTTACCGTATTTATTCCTCCTTCCTTCCTTTCTCCTTTCTTTGTCTTTTTCTACCTTGTCAAAGTTAGCTTATTAACTTTCACTTTTTTCTCTTTTGGTAAAACATTTGAGGCTATAAATTTTCCTCTAAGTACAACTTTCACTGCATCCCACAAGTTTTGATATGCAATATTTTCATTTTCATTCAATTCTAAGTAAAAATTTCCATTGTGATATCTTTGATCGATGAGTTATTTAGAAATGTTTTCAAATTTCCAAATATAAGGGGAAATTTGGGGAGTTTAATCTTTAAGTTATTGACTTTTAGTTTAATTCTACTATGATCAGAGAATGCAGTCATTATTAGTTATTCTTGGAAATCTGGTGAGACTTGTTTTATAGCTTAGTATAAGGTCAATTTTTATAACTTGTAAAGAATACATGTGTTCTAATTGTTTGGTGGAAGGTTCCTTATGTCCATGAATCAAAATATTTAATCATGATGCCTAAATTTTATGTATCTTTACTATTTATTGCCTCCTAGACCAAGCAATAACTTGGGAGAAATAGGTGAAATTTCCCTATAGTTTTATCAGTTTTTGTTTTATATATATAGTTTGAAGCTATTTTAAAAATGTTATACTTTTCAATGAATTAAACTTTTATCAATATGTAGCATTCTCTCTATCATTAATAATGCTTTTGGTCTTCTTTTTTAAAAATATTTAATTTATTTATTTGTCTGTGTGTGTGTGTGTGTGAGAGAGAGAGAGAGGGCGTGTTTGAGTGGGGGGAGAGGGGTAGAAGGAGAAGCAGAATCCCTGCTGACCCGGGAGCCCGATGTGGGTCTTGATCCAAGGACCCTGGGATCATGACCTGAGCCAAAGGCATTCACTTAACCAACTGAGCCTCCCTGGCCCTCCAGTGCTTTAGGTCTTAAAGTTTATTTTGCTTGGTATCAGTAAAGCTACCGAAGCTACCTTTTGATTAGTATTTGCTGGAATATCTTTTTCTATCCCGTTTCTTTGTTTTTTCATGTTAAGGGTGCCTTTTCTAATACTGTATTAGCTAAATTACTATTATTTTTAAAAGTCTTAATTTTACTATATCTGTCTTTTAGCCAGAAAGATTAGACCCTTTACATAAACTATGATTGCTAATGTATTTGTGTTTGTTCCTATAATCTTACCTTTGTTATTTCTCCTGTTTTTTCTCTATGCTTTATTTTTGTTTTTATTCTTGCTTGACTTTTAAAAAAGTGGCTTGAAAGTTACATACTATTTCTATTCTTTTAATAGTTTCCCTTTAACTCTAAAATTAATATTGTAATCTCCTTTCAGAATGATAAAAAGACCTTATAATACTAACTCTGATATCTCCTTCCTTGCATTCATGAAGTTTTACCCAGTATTTTAGTTTATCTTTTCCTCTATATTAGACATTATTATTTTAAACCATCAATATTTGTTTATATTTACCTACATGTTTACCAATTTCTTTGCTTATCATTTCTTTATTTCAGACTTTTCTTTTGCTATTCTTGTCCTTCTTTCTGAAATATATCCTTTGAAGTTCCTTCGTGTGAGCCTGCTAGTGGTTAACTCTTAGATTTTCCTCCTATGAAAATAGTATTTCACTCTCATTTTTTGAAAGTTATTTTTGCTGAGTACACGATTTTATTATTCTCAGAACCTAAAAAATGTTGTTTCACTGCTCCTGTCTTCAGTTGTCACCATTGAGAAGTCTGCTGTCAGCCTGATTATTATTCCTTAGAGGGCATAATCTGTGTTTCTCTCTATGGCTTCTTTTAAGAGAACTCTGTCTTCAGTGATGTGCAATCTTACTACATTATGAAAGGTTATGTATTCCTTTTGTATTTGTCTGCTTAGTACTTACTGCTTCCTATATCTGTGGATCATATTTCTCATCTTATTTGGAAAATTCTCAGCCATAATTTCATTGTCTCACTACTATCCTGTATATTCTTACCCTTTGTGACCCTGAATCAGCATATGCCATGCCTTCTTATTCTGACTTCTATACTATTAACCTCTCTTCCTTATATTTCCTCTCCTTGTCATTTGTGCTCTATTGTATGAAACTACTTTAGTTTGATTTTCCAGTTCATGAATTCATCAATTATAAATGAGCCTATCCACTAATTTTTCGTTAGTCAATTAATTTTTTTCATTTCACCTCTTTTCCAGAAGTGTCTGATGATTTTGGTAGCAGACTGTTACTGGTTATTTTTGTGTTATATCCTAAAAAATGGTTGTTGTTTTTTTTTAATAAAGAGGTAGGCTTTAAAAAAAAAATCCAATAATTCAAACACCTGAAGTCCTTGGTAGGGGAAGGGGTAATCAATGTATTGTTTGTTGCTTGTGCTGATTTCTACTCATGGGTTTTATTTCCTTGTTTGATGCTCTTTATCTGAGAATTTGTAAGATCTTAGTATGTGAAAAAACTAGAACCTAAGTTCTGCTTTTGCTATGTTAATTTTGAAATGATTATTAAATATCCAAATGGATATGTTGAGTATACCACTGGATACATGGGCCTGATATTCAGGGGAGAGATCAGAGATGGAGATATAAACTGGAGAGTCAGTACCATGAAATTTTGGGAGCAGAGGAGACAGCAAGTGAAAGTGCAGAGAGAGAAAAGATGACGTGAAGGATTGTGCCTCAGGGCACACCAACTCAGACACTAAACAGAAAAGAAGACAGCAGAGGTGACTGGGGAAAAAAAAACAATTCAGGAAATGGTGCTGTCATGCAGGCCCAGAAAATGGTGGGTTTTAGGATGAAGTGAGTGGTTGCCTGTGTTAGATGCTCCTGAGAAGCTGCGGAAGATGAGGCAAGAAGGACGCTGGTGGCTTTGATAGGAACTTTTTTGGGTTATATGAGGGGTATATTGAGTTATATGAGGGAGCAGAGATAGTTAATGCCCACAGACAAAAAGCTCAAGACATGTTATGTTAAAGGGAGCAGTAAAGTAGGGTAGAGGCTCGAGGAGGCTGTGGCAAAACATTTTTTTTCCATTGGGTGGCATTAAATATTTTGTATACCAATGGCAAGGATTAGTACAAAAGGGGAAATTAACCATATGGGAGACAAAGGAAGATGTTCAGGACAACATTCTTGAACAGGCCAAATGCCCAAAGTCTTTTAAGATGTGATGTGGATCATGTGTGTGGCATGAGTCATACACACAACCTACAGGACAGAAAGGCTAGGACACTATGTTAAATAAGGACTTGGGGGCTGTGTAATCCTAATTACAGCCAAGTTCTCATGAGAGGTACTACATCCTGACTTCCAGTTTACCCAACGTCATAGCAACAAGTGGTAGAAACTATATGACCTATCTGATAATCAGAACCCAAAAGCTGTTCAAGGTATTTATGAAAGTAGAGATGAGCTCAATCACAGTGCCGAAGGAGCCTTGAGAGATTTCCTACTTTGGTCTCCTATCCACCCAAGGCGAGTGAATCCAAAAGGTCTTGGAATGGAGACCTCACTGTGGTATCCCTTCTAGAACTTTGTCACCATGTAATGTATCCAACAGAAATAAAAGCCAATTTCCTCTTGTTTTGTGCTTAATGTGCATAGAGTATAGCTGAACTATTATTTTCCTCACCAAAAAACCCTTAAGTATCTGAAGACAGAAATAAAGTTCACTTTTTTCTTCTCCTAATGAAACAACTTTTTCCTCTTAATTTTCCTTCATAGCCCTTATTTTGTATTATTTGGCTAGTCTTTCCAACATTTTTCCCTCTCTTCCACTGCTTTTTTTTTAAAGTGCTGTGTAGGGGCGCCTGGGTGGCACAGCGGTTAAGCGTCTGCCTTCAGCTCAGGGCGTGATCCCGGCGTTATGGGATCGAGCCCCACATCAGGCTCCTCTGCTGTGAGCCTGCTTCTTCCTCTCCCACTCCCCCTGCTTGTGTTCCCTCTCTCTCTGGCTGTCTCTGTCTCTGTCAAATAAATAAATAAAATCTATTAAAGTGCTGTGACCAGAAATCAACAAGCTACTCAAATAAAGTCTGAGTAATCCTGAGAACAGTGGGGGGATTTCAACACATCTCCCCTCGGACAGATGAAAGGCTGAATTGACTCTGCCAAGACTTGAACACATTCCAGTTCCTGCTGATCTGGGGAGACTCTTGCACTTGCGTTTTTCTTCTTTTACTAGCAATTTGAATACAGTGAAAATACAACCAGACATATATAGGAGAGAGTTTTTAGTATTGTACACCTGTTCTTGAAAATCAGCCTGGTATCTACATAAGTCAAAAACTGCACATACCAATTCCTTCCAAAGTGTAATAACTATCTGAACTTACTAATAAAAAAAAAAAAAGCCTTGTCTCTTGTATATTCCAGAGAGTGCTTCTTAAAATCCAGAAGGAAGTATTCAGATGAACTAATTAATTAAGTGAAGTGTTGGGTTTGGAGAGCCTTCTACTCTTTTGAGGCTAATAGATGGTTGAGAAACTCCTATGGGTGTGTGTGAGAGAGAGTCTGCCTGCTAATTACTACCCAGGAAAATCTAAGCATCCAACAATCATTCTAATTTTTGCTAAGCAGCATGAAATATCACATCACATTACAATGATGTTATGTCAAGCAACAGGATGTTCCTAGGGTAACGTGATAAAACAATACAGATGGGAAAAACAAACTGAAAGGCCAACTGATATGCATATATTTTGAAAAGAAAGAAAAAGGTCCACGTTGATAATTAGACTTAGAGCTAGCTGACTTAAGGGTTTTGATATCCACAGGTGATTTTAGGAAAGCGGTTATGTCTCAGCCATAAAATTTGGCTCTCTTATTTATAGTTGTTTCATTGTGAAAAAGAATTCTATCCTCTTTGAACTTCATTTTTTTTTCCTGTAAAATGGGAATAATACAACTCAACCTACCTCTCTCATAGGACTGTTGTGAGATTCTAATGCCTGGCACCCTTAGGTATTTTATAATATCTAGTAGAATACCTGTATCTATTTAAATTGGGTTTAATATTTTGTGTTTCACTGATTCTAGGATGCATATTTTCCCACTTAATAATATTTCAGAAATCAGGATATATCTTAAAATTGATTGCTTATTATAGTTTGATTGGTATTTCTTCTTTCTTAGTGGTCTATAAAATATAACACTTAAATCAATGGCCTCATAGAGATATGTCAGATAAGAGTCTGGAAATGGTACAAGTGATATGCAAATGTCAGTTATCCATTTACTCATAAAAGAAGATTTTACTGAAAGTCCCTTTTGTGTAGGGCATTCAGGAGGAAATGGAAATGGATAAGATCCGTTCTTTAATCTCAAGTAGGGATGCAGTACATGACGTGGATGAGTGAGGATAATTCAAATGCCAGACTGTATGAGATCTGTGCCATCTAAGTTGCATTCCAAGCTTGGCACCCTGTGAGTGCAGAGAAGGAAATAACTTTCAGTAAGGTCAATCAGGAAAGCAGCACATAGGAGGTTGCACCTAGGCCTGGCTTCCACATCTGGGAACAGACATAGGGACACACTGTGTAAACTCAGAGAAGGTCAAGGAGTCTAGACAAAGAGGAGTTTAGGGACTGTGGTAGGGTGCTTACTCAGGATATTAAAGAGTCTATTTGTTGAATGGACAAGGCTTTTGATGAAAGTGATACATTAGGAAGATCAGCTTGTTGGTGATGCTCAGGGGGAAGGGAAAGGAAGAGGCTGGAAACAGGGGCACCCTAAATTAGGCCATGTGTATGCTTGTGAAGTCCACATAATAGATGGGTAGTGGGGGTAGAAAGGAGACAAGAAGTGCCATAACGAAATACTAAAGATCCTTAGTAAGAATGTAAGAGAGCATCCAGTTCACAACTGGACAGAAGGACACACAGAATGGATGTTTGGCGGCATGCCCCCTGAGGGCAGGTGCTACATGCTTGGTTCATCATTGTGTCACAGGGCCTCTGGCAGTACCTGGCACACCACAGTCACATGGTAACTATTAGTTGTACACCCTTCCCTCAAAGACTCAATTCATGGTTTAATTCAGTTCCACAAAAGCAAGGACTGAGTATCCACCACGTGCTCAATGCTGAACACTGGGGACAGAAGAGGGGGATGGCGCCTGAGGAAGAACGAGCTGGTACAGTGGAATGTTTTCCCAAAATGGCTGCAATAATTTGCTCCTATAATACAGGCTCTTGGGTTGTTGTCCCCACCCCCTGCCCCAGCCAAACCTGACCCTGGGCTTGGCTACAGGATTTACTTTTACCAAAGGGACAATAGAAAATGTGATGCAAGGAGAGTTGAAAAATGCTGATATATTGAAGCTGGCCCTCTCTTGCTACTTGTTGGAATCCTGACACCACCGTATGAAGAAGCCCAGGCTGGCCTCCTGGAGAACGAAGAGACCACATGAAACAGAAACGAGCATCCCAGGTGAGGCCTCCCCAGACAAACCAGCCTGCCAACCACTGCACAAGTAAGTGAGGCCATCTTAGAGCAGGGTTGGCAAACTTTTACTCAAAGGAGCAGAAGTAAATATTTCAGCCTTGCAGGTTATATGACCTCTGTCATAACACCTCAACTTGTAATGTGGAAGCAGCCAGAGACAGTTTGGGGGTGCAGACGATCAATGCAACCTTACTTACCAAAGTAGAGGCAGGCCTGGGGACTATCGTTTGTCCACCTCTAGCCTAGATTATTCAGCTCCAATCAAGCCAGGCTGAACCAGAAGTACCACCCCGTCGTTTCACACACTTGTGAGAATCAGAAATGTTTATGGTTTGAAGTCACGATGTTTGGGGGTATTTCATCACACAGCAAATGCTAACTGATAAAGCAGGTGTAAAACACATCAGGCTTATAGGCCTCGTTTCAAGGCACTTAAAATCCACCCGTGGAAGTAGAACATGTGTGCAGGGCACACCTAAATAACGAGATAAGGCAGAATGTGAGTAAATGTCAAAATGCACGTTGTAGGGTAATTAGTATCATAAAGGCTGATAAAAGAGAAAAATGAATTTGGGCAGAAAATAGACTTGGGCAGGTCTTAATGGATGGGCAGAATGTGACCAGCTACGCAAACAATTCTGTTTCTCTGTCACTGACTATCTTTGTGCTGTTTGCTTTTGTGTCTATATACTTCAACAAACTGAGGTCCCCCCGAGAGCACAATGTGCCTTATTTTCTATTTTCTGTGTTTCCAGAGCCTAGTGCAGTGCTTGGTTCACAGCCAGGCTCAGTGTGCAGTTACTGAAGAAACCAGTAACAATAACAATAACAAACTAACTGGAGCTGGAGAGGAGGAAGGGCATTTACGTCAAAAAACCAAACCTCACAACTAAAGGGAGAGGTAGGAATCTATGTGCTTATGTGCTCTGTTTAAGAGAGATGACCAGAGGCTCACAGAGAGAGAGGATTTAGACTGGGGGGACGTAGAAGGTACAGCTGGACACAAGATTCTGGAATGGGAGGGTAGGGGTCACAAGGCAAAGGACCCTGAAAATCAGGCATGGGAGTTTAAACCAAATGGTATGGAGCAAAGTGACCGAGTTGATATTACGAAGATTAATTTGGTGGCAGAGGATGTGGTAGATTCCAGGCAAGGAGAACAGTTAGGGTAATATAGTATTCCAGGAGCGAGAAAACAGACTAGTCCGGGAGTCAGTGGGGATAGTAAGCCTGCGTGATCCCCTGATGAATATTCACCAAATGGAGCACGTGCCTCAGTATAAACTAGTAGAAGAAGGGGGCATCTCAGGCATTTGTTCATACCACAGTTACTGTGTACGAGGCATTAAGTTACGTATCATGAGCATGTGGGGCAACTCAACAGATCTATGTTGCACTAGAACGAAGCTATGTATAAGCCAGGACCTCTCCCTACTCGAGGGGAAGCATAAGACCACCAGCGTTATGAGTCAGGCTGCCGCTGTGCCAGAGTGGGGGGTGTCCAGGCTTTGCAGTAACACAGACCAGGGGGCTGCAGCCTGGCTCCACCCTCACGAGCTATGTGACCTTAAATCATGAACATTGCTGGTAGGAGTAGAATTATAAAAAGGGCAGGTGATGGCTTGGTACCATGCTGTGAATAGAGTACACACTGGTATGAACTGTAAGTACAATAAAAGCAACACGTAATAGGGAGCACATGAGTAGTATGAACCACATGTTCAATAGTATAGAGAAAGGAAAGTCACTCTGGGCTAGAACCGTCACTCTGAATTTGAGAGTAAGAATACCATTTTGTTTGGTAGTAAAAAAGGAGAATGATTTTGACAAGTAGGGAAGGGGAAGGTCTCTCCAGGGAACGAGAGCAACATGTGGAAAGAACACAGATGAAAGGTAAGCTCATCACGGAATGCAATGGAATTTAATTTGGCTTGAGAGGTGTGTCAGGTAGTGGAGTGGCCTGAATTCCAGGGTAAGGAGTTGGACATTATTCAATAAATAAAGAGGTGCTGCTGAAGGATCCCAACTAGACAAATGATGTGATCAAAGTGATGTGTGAGACAGAGTAAACCAAGGACAGCATGCCGAGTGGCACAGAGGTGAGAGACAAATGTGAGGTCGGACGTGAGGTAATGCATGCCCATTGCTGGGGTGTCCAGAGCAGTGGGGTGGGGGGAGGCATGTACGAGAGGCTAGAGAGAGAGAACAGATCGCATCTGGTGAACAGTGTGAGTGGGCAGGGAGAAGGTGGAGCTGAAGTTCATTCCATGACCATGGACTGATAAGGTGTGGTGCTCATTCATTCAGCCAGACTTCCACTGGGCTCCGCTTGCTGTGTTGCAGACTCTGTTTCAAAGAGTGCATAGACACATATGCAAATGACAAGGGCCCTCGTCTCCTGTCCGGGGTCGGGGAGCAACAGTTGCACACAAATCATTCCAATGGAGTGTGATAACAGGCTGTACATGAAGTGTGGACACAGGAGTGACACACTGGGGGTTCATCAGAGAGTAACACGAATATTCCTGCATCAGTGAAGTCATCACATTCCCGTGAAGAATGAAAGGACCACCAAACTCAGTAGAAGCTCAGCGGCTAAATCACTGTACTTTCAGCTTTGAAAGACCCATCTGGAGGAAGGTTAGGTTAGGGGTGACCTCATAGAGGCGGTGCCCTGCCAGGTGTGCCAGGTGGACGACGTGGAGGGGGTCCAAGGGTGCGGCAAAGGCACGAGGGCGTGAAACCACAGGGTACATAGAGAAACCTCGAATTGTTTGGTGTTGCCGAAGGGCAAGGTGTGCATGTGTCCAGCTCTATCTTCTGGGCTCCAGCCTAAATACCCTCTCCGAGTCACTGGTCTCTCCTGAACACATTACACAGATTCCTACCTCTGCCTTCGCTCGCTAGGTTTCTCACCTAAGTGCCCTTCCCTCCTCTCAGCTCCGGCTTGACTGGTGCATTCAGTAAACATACATGGAACCCGTGCAATGTGCCAGACCCCTGGAACACAGAAATGACGATGGAGTGGGAGTGGCAGAAGATGAAACTAAAGAAAGTTGCAGGGGTCTGACACAGAGGAGGTTATAGGTCGTGTTAAAGAGTTTCGAATGTATAGGTTCGTATCTGTGATTTAGAAGGATCTCTCCGGCTTCATGTGGAATACGTGGAAGGGGGTGGGCAGAGCTGGAGACAAGACGGTCAGCTGGTGCCAGACTGAAGCAGGGGACTGCAGACGGACATGGATCAGAAAGGCTTAAGGTGGTATCGGCAGGTGTGCAGGCTCCTTGGATGCAGAGCAGTAGGAGAAGGACAACTCATGGGCTTGTCTGATGGGTGACATGGAGGGATTATTCTTAACAGAGCGAATGGGAGGGTGAAATGATGAGTTCCAGTCTGGACAGATGGAATATAAAATCCCTGCAGAATGTCCAGCAGGCAGCTCAGTATAAAGCACCGGAGGAAGTGGAGCCTGGAATGAGACATAGCCAGGTTCTCAGCATTCAGGTGTTAACTAAAACCGAAGGTATAGCTGTGAAGCACCAGCCTTTAAGAGGGAAGAGAGAGGAAGAGGAACAGCAAAGGAGGCTGGACTAGAAGGATGCTGGAAAGAATAATTTCAAGCCAGGGATGCGTCTTCTCACATGGCAGCTGGCTTTGACCCGCAAGTCTGATGTGCTCGTTTATTCTCTACGCAGCCCTTGGCACATGGCATCCTGGAGCTTATCATGAGTCTCTACCTCCCAAGAAGTTTGATAATTTAGGATAAAGGTTAGTCAAATAAAAGGACGGAACAGTGACAAAAGCTGATTGTTCTTTGTCTTCTTGTTCCAAGGTGATAACAACAACAATACTTAAATAATAGAAAATAAATCTCTGAATATTTTTCATTGCTTTCTCACATTCTATAACAATTATTGGTTTCATGTGTTGTCCTTCTCATTAGATTACAGGGTTCCTGGGGCAAAGATTATACCTTACTCATCATTCTACTCCCCAGAGTCTACCATAAGACTTGACACACTGGTTCACTCATTCAGCAAATATTTGTTAAGCACCTAATACATACCAAGCATAGTTTGAGGTCCTGGGGACACAGCAGAGAATTTAACAAATACTTCTTCACTAATGGAGGTTATAAATTTTAGTAAAGAATGTGGGAATCCAGCAAATCTAGCAATAAGTATAATATTAGTGGCTAAATCACTGTACCATGTAGGTTGCTGGGTAAAAAGAGTTTCTGTTATCTCATTAAACCAGATAAAGAGAAAGCCAATTGCACGTGCACGCACACACACACACACACGAACTCCAGCAGTCACTTTTTCCTGTTGCAGGGAGAGTTTTTTGAAATCTCTGCATTTGGTCTGCCCTCGAATATAAATAAAATCACTTTCCTTATTCTGTGTTCTAGAATTTTTTCCGAGGTCATCATTTGTTTGTTTTCCTCTCCAGAGTTAAAAAAAAATTCTGAAAAGTTCCGAAATAACCATTTTTATACAGGGAGTATTAATTTTGAGATTGAAATGGAGCACGACATGGTACAGAACACATTCAGTCAAGCAAACATTCACTAAGATCTACTATTGTGAACCCAGGTCAGGCATCACTGATACTAGTAGTGATGAATGAAAGTCCCTGTCCTCAAGGATCCTGTGATGTAATAGGAAGGATGAGACAAATATAGTCAGACAAAACTAGGATTCTCAAATGTGTCTTGGTTTTTCTTTTCTCCTTATCCTGCTTAACAGGTTAGTTATGTCCACCAGATATGCCCTTACTCCCAGCTCTACCTGTCAAATAATATTGGTACTGGCTACCCACGTCACAAGTATTTACGTAAGTCTTACATCCTCGGCTGGACTGTGAACTCTGATGGTGGGGGTTGAGCTTTATGCATCCCTGCATGGGCAGTGTGGTGGGTGCTGAAGATAGGACCAAAATATTGTGGAAACCCCATATGCATATTTGTGAACAAAAGTCCAGAGAATTTTCTGGAAAAAGGGAGAAAATTATTTCTCTTGTAGGATGTTGCAAGTTTCCTTTAAATGGAATTTGGCAGTTGACTAAATTGCAGATAGCAAATGACCTCAAGTGCTAGGCTAAGATTTTAGAAACCCATAAATATACTGTGAAAAATAAAACTGACGTTGTTATGTTCCATAATAAAATTCCTTACATATTTAGCACCTTTGTAAGTTTTCAAAGTGCTTTTGTATACATCTTTTCTCACTTGATTGTCAGGACAACCCAGGGGTGCACAGAGGCAGGCATTTCTCCTCCTGGCCCTCCCACAAAGACCTGGGGGTCCAGGGAGATGAGGAAGTCAATTGGCTGCTGCTGGGTCATAGGTTGACCCAAGAACAAGAGCAACGCTCTTCTCACTAGGTCAATGGCCCCAAAGAAACACTAGGATTAGCAAGAGATGAGGGGAAATGGATTTTTTTTTCTTTTACTTTCCTTAGAAGGGAAAGAATTCAGTTTTCTGATTTAAAAGTCAGAAATGGCTAGAGGGGTAAAGTTGCATTTTTCTGCTAAACAACAAGCAACATAGCTTAAAGGGAGAAAAAGCAGAAGAAATGTGTGTTCTAAGGGATGTACCCAGAGAACGTGTGGCTTCCATTCTGACTTCTACAGAGATGAGGATAATCAGCATCACGCTTCCCTGTAAACTTTATTCAAATTTCCATATGTAGCGATGTTTCTCTAGATGCTCATTGCAATCACTAAATTGTACTTAGTGCATGTAGCAATAACACCCCTGGCACTACAGCTAATATAATTTCCTTTCTTCCTTTGACTGTTTCCCTTCTTTCTCTTCCTCCATCTTGCAGCTGTTACTGTCCCTCCTGCTTTACTGTACTAGACCCCGTGAGGACTGCTGGCAATACAGAACCACAGATGAAATGAGCCACTCTTCCAGCTGCTCGAATGGCAGAGGAGATACAAGGAAGGCTAGGGGCAGGGATCCTACCACTCGCCTAGTGTCTGCCCAGGACCTTCTGCTGGGTCTTAGACAAGCACCTGTCTTCTGGGCATTTAGCGGATGGAGGGGTGGAAGGATGGATGAAAGAGATGTCTGAACGCGGACAGTGGGGCTCTAATTTCTGACTCGGTAAAATGGTTGGAAGTTCCCCTTCCCTGCCCATGGCTTTTTCTGTTTCAGCAACCCCCTTTCAGTGGGAACGGCTGGGAACAAGAGAATCAAATTGGCATTCTGGAGCTCTTTATTTAGCAATTTGCTCTGTCTGAGTTAATATATGGGTTAGGTTCCCTGTGAACGACACTCTCCTAACTCCAGCAATGTCATAGAGATGCTCAGCTGCTGTGTGTCTGGCAAATTAATGACTATAAGCCCGAGGGACAGAGGGATGGGAAAATGTTAACATTTGAAAAAAAAAATAACTTTAAGCAAATTCAGAAGAAAATGAAAAAGGCCTCATCCCCCCCAAAGCTATATAAAATCTCTTATTTTGAACAAAAAATTGTAAGAAATAGTACTTTAAATTTTGTGCTTATCAGAACAATCCTACCCAGAATGCAGGAAAAAAAGACAGAAAAGGAAATAAGTGGCAAAGAGAAGAAAGGGTACTGAGAAGGCTATTGGGAAGATGAGGAAGGAAGAACCAGAAAAAGTGGAGAAGGCAGCTCTGTGCTGAGATGACAGGGCAACAGGAGAGGGTATGAGCACAGGGTCGAGTCTTGGGGGCAGGTCAAAGAACCTTCCGAGGACCTGAGCAGCACAGGTGGGTGAGCTGGGATGTCCTTTTCCTAGTCTTCCTGCTCCAGAGGGTGAAATGAGGCTGGCCATCCAGAAGACCTGCTCTGTGGCAGGCACTGTGCTTTCATGTGCAAACTTTTGTTCCATCATCCTGCTCACAGCAGCCTTGCAAGGAAGACAATGATGCCCATTGCGCTTGTGACAATGCTGAGTTCACGGGCCGTCAGTGGTGGAGCTGTGGCTCTGGACAAGTACCCATCTATGGACAGCACGTTGCTGTCCACTAAGGACTCCTTTACCCTACTTAAGCCTTAAGGCAACTCTGTGAAGTAAACATTATCTCTGTTTTGCATGGCAAGAGGTGGAGACTTGAGGCTTTGAGGGAGTCACTCCCACTCACACAGCTAGCAAGAGGCCAGATACACGTGAACTGGGACACAATCCAGTGCTCCTTCTGTTTCACCATACAGACTTCCTGAGAGGAATAAAAACCATCAAAAAGATATATACTCCCTATGTTTATTGCAGCATTATTTACAATAGCCAAGATACAGAAGCAACCTAAGTGTCTATTGATAGACAAATGGATAAGGAATATGTGTATGTGTGTGTGTGTGTGTGTATTAGAATGTTTATATATGTGTGTGTATATATAATGGCATATTACACAGCCATAAAAAGGATGTGATCCTGTCATTTGTGACAACATGGATGGGCCTAGAGGGTATTAGCCTAAGTGAAATAAGTCAGACTAAGAAAGACAAATGCCATGTGATTTCACTCTTGTGTAGAATCTAAAAAACAAAACAAAACAAATAAACAGCAGAATCAGACCTATAAATAGAGAACAAACTAATGGTTGCCAGAGGGACAGGGTGTAGGAGATCCAGGGTTCCAATTATGGAATGCATAAGTCATAGAGATAAAAGGGACAGCATAGGGAATATAATCAATGATACTGTAATAGCGTTGTATGTTGACAGATGGTAGCTAGTCGCGCTCGTGGTGCGCATAGCATAATGCACAGAGAAGCTGAATCACTGTGTTGTACACCTGAAATTAATGTAACATTGTGTGTCAACTATACTCAAATAAAAAACCAAAACCCCCCACAATGGTAAGGTGTTCGGTTTGTGCTCCCACACAGTGCAGGAATCTTGTTTATAGCAGTTTCCAAACATGGCTCCAAAACATAATGATTCTCATTCCACTAATGCGGGATTCACTACTACCAAATGGGACCACTGGTTCCACTGCCAGCTAGTTCTAACCACAAGAAAATGATTGTTCTGAACCCAAATCTTTTTTTCTATAACTTCTACCTTTTGGTTCTGCTTTTCTTAGAGTGACAAAGTCTTTCCTTTATCTAAGCACAGCTGTTGTGTCTCCCATTCTTATTCTCTTCTCCAGGCTAACCTTCCTCAGGTCCTTCAAACACTGGTTACAGGACACACTCTCCGACAGCCTTTCAATTCCTGATCCCTGCTCATGAAGTATACTCAAATGTGTCTATTTCGCTTGCCACATGTACTATTAAAATTGTTTGAAATACAGTTAATGTGCTCTAAGTACTGTGGAGTCCAATGAAATCATTATTACTCCTTTCTCTGGGCATGGGACTTCTATTGTCACAATTAGGACAATGTTAGCTTTTCCAGCAACCACTTCATCGGGGAGAAAGACAAATAAACAAGCTCTTGTAGTAAGGCATGATAAATGCTATGAAGGAGGCAGACGCTGTGCTGTGGGATCACAGAGGACGGGCGGCTAATTTAGCCTGAAAGAAACGAAGAAAGCAGATGATGCTTGAACAACTCAAAGCAACCAGGCGGAGAGAGTGGAAGAGCTTTCCAGGTAGATGGGAAAGATTTTGCAAAGATGAGCTGTCATGAGAGAACTTGGCAGGACTGCTCCCCTCCCCCACATCCCCGTGTCTCCTCTTTTCGATTCTTTTCTTCAGTTTTCTTTTGGCTTCACTTCCTTCTCTGGTGTTCTTTCCTGTCAAGGAAGGCCTGGAATAAACCATGTTCCCCTATTTAAGAAATATCCATTGTATGGAGTTTAACATTCTTCATAGAGCACCTGTGTACTTCAAGTATTAAACGAGCGTTAAATAGCGAAAGCCCTGGCAATGTTATAGTCATAAGTATTTTGAGCCTGGTCTTCTTTTCAGAGACTGCACTTCCAATTCAGTGGACTGTGATTAGGGTCGAGAAGTAAATGGTGCCACAAGTATTCAAAAGCGGCCAAGTTTCCTTCAGAGCGCTGAGGTAGACCATGGCACTCGAGAAGGACTTCACAGGAATCCGAGGTCTCTGCCCATTTATCAGCTGACCTGTTGTTCTCCTCAACGCCTCTAGCCAGCAATGTTTGAAATAAGGCATTTAAGGATCTCTAAATTCTTGTTTCTAAGGTTATTATTCACAAACTCTTACCAAGGCTGTTTTCTCAGACTGGAAAGCAGACAGGCTAGGAACCTCACCTTGGCAGGGGAATTCAAGAAACTCAAGACGTGGTAACTCATCCACTTGTTATTTCCTTCTGCCTGTTCCTTCTCTGCCTGCAGCCTCTCGGTCACCCAACCCCCTCCTCTGAAAATTGCACAACAATTCAAGGCTTCCCTGAAACCTCTGACAGGTGAACAAAGAGAAACACCTCTCACAAATCCAAAATATCAAAGGATAGAAGAGAGAACAGAACCTTTTGTAAAGAACCCTAAACATCCCACCAGAAAGTCCCAAACAACCCTGAAAAGTGAGAATAAAACTATCAAAAGCTGACAGAGGGTAACAAGCATTATTTCCAACCCACATTTGTCCTTCTAAAAAAAGCCAACCAACTACTGAAAAAACCCCTGAAATGTATGAAATCTAACATCGTTAACATATTTCCTGTCCTCACATAGCTTATAAAAAATGTTTCTGAGCTTTTCCCTGGCTCATTTACAATGACGAGAAGGAGCAAAAAGGAAATGCAACAGATGGGACTACCATCTTCTCTCGCAGTGATTTATCTTTACTTGAGGTAGCTTGGGCAAGCTTTCAAACATTTCTCAGATGTACCAAAGCTTATTCCTGGTCCAGAACAATGAAGATGAGGTTCCCTAAAAAAAATCTGCAGGTTATAAGCCATGTTTACTACTATCTGTTTTTGTTATTTCTAAAAGAGATCACCTCAGCTTCCCCCCAACCCTTCCGGTAGTGAGTCCTTGAGGATGTAATCTGGAGCCGATTTAGAGCTGACAGGTGGTACATGCATAATTAAAGATGACCTAACACAGAATGCTCTCATTCCTGGCATATTATCAGACACTTAAGCAAAGCAATTATCAGTAGGCAATCTTTTCTGTCAACAGAGATAGAGATGAAACATTTCTTCAATTAAGGGGATTTTGCAAGGATGCTGTATATATATCCATCTGCAAATACTTGAAAGTCTTAACAGTATAATAATAGGAAGCCAGCTCAACGGAGCACCTTTGGCCAGTGAAATCGTGTTCCTCCCTTCTCCCTAATCCTGGAAGGTCACATTTTAAACATCAGAATCATCAAAATAGGAACAATTCTGAGGCACTGTCAGAGACCCCTATCCAAGCTGACAAGGAGATCTCTGCATTTTTCTGCCATCGTCCTGTTGGGGTTTGCATATATAACAAACCTTCCTTTAAGGCTCAAAGCGAAGAAGGATAGGGTTCAAATAAAAGTAAATTCAATTAAAATTTCCCTTTAAAGCAGGCTTATTCCCTCTTCATGCTTCACCAATGTCAGAGGATTTAGAGAATTGTTATCAAGCCTTAAAACTTCATCTGGAATCTAAGTGATTTAAAGGAATTTTTTATTTCATTTTGAAGAAATAAATATTATTCAAAGGAAGAAGGGTCTTGACAAAATGATGGATTTCCCATTCCAGGTGACAGAGGGAAGAGGCACTGCATTGCCTAATAGAGTACTGTATTTTTATAAATTATAGCACATGTACTTTATATAAATGAATGCATTTTAGCTTTCCTTAGAACAGAAACTGCTTTAGTGTTGTAGCGAGACAGTGATTTTCATTTCTTTTTTTAAAGGGTGGTTTATACGTTAATGGGTTTTTTGAAGCCCGTGTAAAAACTGCCTTCCGTGAGACAGAGAACTTCACAACGTTTGTGGTGCGTATTTTGCCACATTTCACAAGGGGTCTTATTGTTTAAATTCTTATATCCTTATGTCATATGGGAACAAACGACCCTATTGTTCATTTGAACATGTCTTTATGGGATCTCTGGTGGTGGAGCTCGTGTTGTTGTTTGCATTTTTTTTCCTCATCAAGTCAGAACAAAAGTCTCTTTTTCTGCAGCACTGGGAACTCAGGGGAACACGGCGGTGTGCGGTAGCAGTTGTCATTGGGAAACACCATGAAGACAGTGTAAGTGAGGTGCTAACGTTAATGGGCTGACTTCTGATGAGTAAATCAAGGTCTACAGAAAAGTTTCTTCTACAGAGCAGACTTCAAGGTAATGTAAAATAGAAGCACTTAAAAGGACAATTGAGAATCATCCAATAAACTATTAAAGAGGAGGGCCTGCTGGGTAACCAGACCCAATTCCTTCCAAGATGTGTTTCACTTGGAAGACACCCCACTCAGAATATTTGGGAAAATATCAGTCGTCCATTCAGAATATTTGGGAAAATATCAGTTGTCTTCAGGGAAAACATAATCAGGTGGAGAGGTGGTGATGATGGTGGGATCATTAATGGGGGATTCAGCAGGACTCAAAGCTCAAGTTCATTATAACTCTCAGAACTAAGAATAGATTCTGAATGAGTACTTACAATTCTCCACAGACCTATATCTCCTAAGGAGCATCCCCTCTCTCCCTTTCCAATTTTAATGTAAGAAAAAGAAGAGAATATAGTCAGACACGGGTAGAAAGGCAGGAACAAGGAGCCTCTACAGAACGGAGGAGCGTCTAAACCAGCTCCATTCTAAATGCTGTCAAATTTCTTCCATCAGATTCAATTCAGAAAAACCCAAAGATGTAGTTTGATAGCATGCTGCATCAAGAGGCCAGGACAAAGGAATACGTTGCATGTGTACTACTGTGGCAAACAACAAAACACTGGTGATTTCCCAATCGATGTCATGGATAAAGAGAAAATATAAGATATAAGGCCAATACTACCATCAAAATACACTTAAGAAAAAAGGAAAAAATTCTGGTGAGTTTATTTAGGGAGAGACTCTCATTTCCCATACAGCAAAGAGTCCTAGACCTTTGTACAGCTTTAGTAAATAAAGCAGTCTTTAAGCACAGTCTGTACGCTGAGGACGGCACATGGCACAAAGACATTTTATATCATGCTTTTTACAGTGAGTTACTATTTTAGAATCATCAACTAACATTTTATTTTTTAAGTAGGCTCCATGCTGGACTCAACGCAGAGCTCGAACTCACAACCCTGAGATCAAGACTGGAGCTGAAATCAAGAGTCAGACACTTAACCGACTGAGCCACTCAGGTGACTCCATCAACCAAGATTTTTTTAAGGTGATGGTACCTTACATAAAATAGAAATCTTATTGTTAACCTAGGTTTTTCCTATCCATCCTCGAAACTAGTTTTCCAAATATATTGGTTTTACTTAGTTTTGTGCTTGGATGAATAAAATAAGACTATAACTATAGCTATAAAATAAAGACTAAAGCATACAGATGCTATGGATAGAGTATATTTTAGAAAGAATAAAAGTCAAATCCAAGATTTGACTATTATTGTCAGTGTTACCTATTTGCATCCTGTTTCAGAAAGGTTGCTTAAAATCTGCCATCTGGAAACCTTACAGGGACATTCTGCCGAATACTATGTGTTCTTCCTGGTAACAAATTATCAGAGATGCTTATCAGGTTTATTTTCCTAAGGACAAAGTACAACATATTTAAGAAAGTCAGAAAGGATGTTGTTTCAAATCTCTATCCACGGAGGAGAAGACGCTTACTTTCTGGTTCAGAAGGGACCGTGTTAATTCCAGAGCGCCTGGAATTGGCTTTTTCAAGAACTGGCATTGGAGGTCAAACCAGCCAAAGGTGACTAGCACATCTTCAATGACTCAGAAGGCAGCAGTACAATCAATGCTCTTATTCTCTTCTCCTAATACTTCCCTAGAGATAGTCTGACCAAAAAAGGGGTGGCCTCGCTTCACTGCAGGGGGATAAAAGAAAATAGAAGGGAAAAAAATAGTTTTTCTCCACAAATTGCACTCTAGGAATCAACTGTTCTTAACTTTGAGTTCTTTCACAAAATGAAAAGCTACACGCCAGTACAATTTGTTTCCCTCAGGGAGGGAAGGTGCTGAGAGGAACCAAGTGTTAGGAGAGGATTAAAGAAACATATGTTCTTATTAAAGCCGGGTTTGAAAGGAAACAATGTTCCAGAGAGAATGATGATTGCATCCTAATAATGTACGTGGAATCTTCACTAACAGAAAAGAAAATAAGGGCAAGCTTATCCTGAACATGTAACACAGGCGGCTACAAACAACAAGAAAGACGAATTCTCACCCTAACCAATTCATACAAATCAACTTACATGTATTCCCTTGCGATTGACCACATAACCTACACCCCAAGCAGACATGATGCGCTTTTACAGGTGTGCATTTGGAACTTCTGTCAATGACCTAGCAAAGGAGAATACAAAATATCTAGGTGAAGGGAAACCAGTGGCTTCCATCCCTGCAGCCAGCTGTGCTGTAATATCTCCAACTCCGTGCTGACAGCTTTCTCTTCCCTCCTCTCATTCCGACACAATGCCGTCAGGTCTGTCTAAGTAATGTAATTTACTGGAGTGGAGTTCCCCTGGGACCCTGGGCAGCACTTGGTGACAGTGTCATTTATACTCCATAGTGTCGCGGCCTGACACTGATACATCAGCCTTCATCCCTCCTTCAGAGCAGAGCGTGCAATTTCACCTTCTGCTGTGCCCTGCTGCAGTATGCACGTACAAATTTACTCCATTCAGCCCTAATTACAAACCTTGGTTAAAATGCTCTCATTAGATTTATATTTCTCACTCCAAATGTCAATCTTATTGAAAATTCCGACTTTCCCGAGGATTCATCCATTAGCAATAAACTCTAAAGCATTCCATGACTGAGTGCATTAAACCAGCAATGCGGACATGCACTTAAAATACATCATTAGGGTAAATCTCCATTGCAAATGCTTTACATTATTCAACCAAAGGAATAATGAGCTCGGCCCAGCCAGTACCCTCAAATTGCACATGAAGGATAGGTTAAAACTGGCTGTTATCCAGAAAGAAGCACACGGTATATCAATGGGATGGCTTTTAGAATCTCTGTCATTCCTTACGAAGGTGTGGGAGGAAATCACAGCCACAGCCTCATTCATCACCTTCTTTTGCCTATGGTTTTTACAGAAACTTCAGTCTACGGCAAAATACAATAAGGCAGGCAAAGATAATGGGGAGTGTATGTGTTCATGGAGGGGACTAAAGCTATATCCAGAATGCCAAGAACTTTGTTAGTTACCTCAAACTATTCACTCTGTCTAAAAAGCATTCTTGCATTTCATTCAACAGAAAAAAATTTAAAAAGCAGTGCTGTCTGGATACACTGTAAGAACCTTTCTAATGAAAGACAGATCATACTGGTGGAGCTGACCTGAGAAACATCTCCACCCCAGCCTGTTGGGTACTAACATTAAAAACCTAGAAACCCCATTGATGATGTTGATATGTAAATTACAAGTCAGAACTTGTATCTGTCAGTGGGTAGGACAGACCATGAAAAAAAAATTTGAGAGAAATTAAAAAACAAAAAACAACTAGCAAAATACATCAATTGATAAAACCAAGCCATCACCGTTTTCTATCACTCCCACTTTCAATTCCTTAGCTTATTGATCTCATTTATCACTTCTTGTCAGGTCCCAGGTGAGGCAATGTCAAGGTGCAGTCATAATTTCTTTTTTAATTTAATAAATGAAAAAACCATATCCCAGGAAGGTCGTAGAGGAGGTTGAAGGAAGAGTCTGATGTGAACTCTTAGCAACTAATACTAAAGCTTAACCAAAGAAATTAAGTGATGCCTATGCAATTATGACCTTATTATGAAATATAAAATATATTGACTTTTTTTTTAAAAATAAGCTCTACACCCAGCTTGGGGATTGAACTTACGACTCTGAGGTCAAGGGTTGCATGCTCTACTGAATGAGCCAACCAGGCACCCCAAATATATTTCCTTTTTTTTTTTTAAAGTAGGCTCCTTGCCCAGTGTGGAGCCCAATGTGGGGCTTAAATCACAACCCTGAAGTCAAGATCTGAGCTGAGATTAAGAGTCAGACACTTAACCGACTGAGCCACGCAGGCACCCCTATATTTACTTTTTTTTTTAAAGATTTTATTTTTTTGTCAGAGAGAGAGAGAGAGCGCGCGCACAAGCAGGGGGAGCTGCAGACAGAGAGAGAAGCAGGTTCCCCGCTGAGCAAGGAGACTGATGTGGGGACTCGATCTCAGGACCCTGGAATCATGACCTGAGCCAAAGGCAGCCGCTTAACCAACTGAGCCACCCAGGCATCCCTGTTTACTTTTTTTAATTGAAAAATGTGATGTTCAGAAAGACTCTTAAACAGTAAATAATTTTTAAAAAATAATAAAAAGTAAAAGAAGCAACAGTAATTGTTTTCTGCCTGTCAGTATCTAGTCATCTCTAGGACTGAGTAGTAACCAAAATTGTAACAGATGCAATATTTTCTGTAGGGAATTACACCACCACGGAAACTAATTGCTCCTGAAGTTTTGCCCATTCCCACCTGAAATATTTAAAATTGTACTTGATTACACCATTAGTGCTCTCTCTTTCAGAATGTATATCAGTAGGTACTACAATTAACATGCACAGATGTTAGAACTGAAATATCCATGTTTAAATAAAAAAACATAGCAAGAAGGTAAAAATAAATGAGTATGCTCAACACAGTACTAATCTTAAAAGGAAAGAGAGGCTTACATTGTGCTGGTTTAACGGCAAAATAAAGAAATACCCCCCAGACGGCATCGGTAACCCTGTGAGGAACCAAACTACTCTGTAAATGACCTGTAGCTTTCTGATTGAAAAACAATGAACAAGAGGCTGATCCTGTGTCCATTTAATTCCAAAGTCTGTACCCCAAGCATGGAGGGGGGAACCCCCAAATGCTCTAAAATTCTCCACCACGTTCTTATGTTACAGTGGCACAAATAAGAGTAACAACCCCATCATTTTATTAAGTGCTGGCTTTGTGCTTCATGTACATTATTTCGTTTAATCCCCACAACCAACCTGAGGTAGGTACTCTCCCTGTTCCTGTTTTCAAATAAAAACAACCTGGCTTAGGAAAGGTTACGTAAACAGACCAAGGTCAGCACACGGCTAAGATCTGGTCCTGAGCCCTCTTTCTCCCAAAGCTCTTGCCTTGCTTTTTTTTTTTTTTTTTTTAAAGATTTTATTTATTTATTTGAGAGAGAGAGAGACAGCCGGTGAGAGAACAGAAGCAGGGGGAGTGGGAGAGGAAGAAGCAGGCTCCCAGCGGAAGAGCCTGACGTGGGGCTCGATCCCAGGACTCCGGGATCACGCCCTGGGCCGAAGGCAGACGCTTAACGACTGAGCCACCCAGGTGCCCCAGCTCTTGCCTTGCTTTAACCAGCATGCCTTACTGTCTGCCTCTGGAGCTGCCAATGAGGAACGTGATTTGCAGTCTTCCATTTCCAGAGGCTTCTGGAATGACTGCCCTCTTGACTCATCTCATTTTGCAAATTACATCAAACTGAAAGGCTCAGAACACTTGCCGACATTTTCATTCTTTGGAAATGCCACAGCCGCTCAGCCAGTGGAATGGGGACAGCACCATCGCTGGGATCACGAAGGTACAAATTTCCCTGTGAACGCTGACGCCACCTCTCTTTGGTGTTTCTTCTAGCCACAAACTGACATGTTATCACTAACTGTGGTTGCAGTAGACTCAGCAGTCAGAGGAAGGGGAGTTTTTACTTGGTTAACTGCTCCCCCCCAACATCTGTGTCCACGGAGGGCATTCCGGGACAGGCGTGCACGCATCCTTGTCCTCCTTCCCCACCACCCCATCATTCCACAAACAAAAGACGTGGCTATCTCCTGGCAACACCGCTCAGAAATCCTTCCCTTGCTGTTCTACGAGTCTTCAAGAAAACTTTCTAACAATGAGTCAAAAAGATGGATGTTTTAAAACAGCATTTCAAACAACGCAAATACTTTTTAAAAAAAGATTCGAAGATTCTATCACTTCTTCTTTCAACCTTCCGTCGACACAATTTGTTTATGTATGAGTTGTGTCTTTCTTCCTTCAGAAGGGGAAAATGCTGATAAACTAGCACATGCAGACAAACAGCGCAAAAACCTGGCCGCCTCTTGCTGCTTAAACAGAGTCACATTTATTTCCCAATGCACCACTTACCAGACAGATGCAAAGATGCGGGCAAGCCAGTCATCAGAATTAACAGAGTGATTGTGCTTGCACTACATATTCTGATTTGTATGAATCTTATTTTTAGCCATGCACAAAGGGCAATAAATGGAAAATCTTATTCTAACCGCTACTTTTTCTGGGCCACCCACACTGCTCCACCTACCGCACAAGTTCACAAATGTAAAAAAACCCAACCCAGGGTTTGTCCTAACAAGGGATGCAAAGAGGCTAAAATGAGTGACATTTTTTCCAGTTAGGTGTTGGTACTTTCACTCTTTTTCTGTATCAGGACTTTCAGGGAAAACAACGCTGACTTAACTACAGGCATTTTCCAAGACTCCACGTTGGTATGTCTTTCAGCGCACAGGCAAGCGTGATCCGCGAGGCGCGGGCACCACCCTACCGCGAGCCACATGTCAACCAACTTTCAGCAAAGAAATGCACCCACAAACGTTCCTGTACATTCAGGAAGATGATACCTACCACATTTTGTTTTGAAACAATGACAGCATTTTCAAAGTTCTTCAAATGAACAAAAGTGATTATCAGAAGCATAAGCATTTCTAAAACGGAGCAGACTGTCGGAAATGATTTCACCAAAGTTAGGTCAATATCACTTGCCCTAAATCTGCTTTTAGTTTGCAGTGGAACGATGCGCACCGAGGCACAGTATCCCCGTGCCGTCTCCCTTCCCTCCTGCGCCCCTCCCCCCGTCCCTGTCTGCTCTGTCCACAGTCCCCACTGCACGGCCAGCAGCCCACCAAGCATTCATTCCGCTGCCGCGCCAAGCAGCTGATGCTGACAGACACTTTGCGAGCACACGAGAAAAACACAGCGATGAAGGGGACGTTTTCTAGGGGCACAGAGAGGATCGAGATGAGATTCTATTCTTGATTTACCATCTCTTTAGACTTCTAATGAAAAGTTAAATTATTAAGGTCCCAGGGTATCAATTAAAATGCTTGTTCTTCGGAGCCCTCTGCAGACCTCAACAGCAAACATATGCAGGTAGTGATCAATATTTAAAAGTCAGCTCAACAAAATAATTAAGACACAAAAGGAGGCAACTCTGAGAAAGGCGTCTTTCTTTACCTGTGTGCTTGCTCATTATCCAGAAACTAGAGGAAATGTTCTGTCATCCTCGGGTAGTTAACACACGCCCTGCGGAGCTAACACCTTCTTCCGATAACGCACGGTACTAGCAGCCCTGATGAGGTGTATCAGAAAACCTTTTTTGGGTTATAGTCCACTATCGTCAGACCTTCTGACTAGTGCTGTAAAAACACGGGTAATTAAGTGTTACGAAAAAGTGGGTCATACACCACTGAGATACAACCACACCGCCCCCAAACTAGACTCCAAATGACTGTGCTCTGAGGAGGTGGGAGGGGTCTGAACACAGCGAAAGCAAAACTTTTATGTGGTGAGGAGCATTTTGGTTTTCACTGGTTTAGGTTAGAGAAAGTTAATCTCAATGTCAACTACAAACCAAATAACTTTTAATGTGTTCTTGAAATTTTATGACAAATGCTGGCTGTTAATGTAATGGGAAATTCAGGTACAATGTCATAAACAGTCCAAGGGACAGTCTCAGGCTTAATGACGTGCCCATCACCGAAGAGCGAGTGCTGTGACTCAGTGAAGCAAGGAGGTCAAACTGAAACTGAAGACAAAGAAGCAAATTCTTAATATCCACATCAGCATCTCCTTCTCCTAGGAGGATCAAAGTACTGTATACCACTTCCCCACCTGTAGCCAACGAACCCGGGCATTTCACAATCACGGATATTTATCAAAATACACCTTGACTTCTGTAGCAAGAAGGCAAAATGTAGTACGTGAACTGAGCGCACTCATTCATCTGTCACTCAAGAGACACAGAAATACTAATTCAATACATACCGAGTCCCATTTATAAACAAGGGCACAAAGGATGTGAAGGGATGCAGAGAGAAGAACCTAGAAGAATCTGCTTTCAAAGAACTTAAGTATTGTACAGGGGAGAAGACCTAGTCTTACCCATGTCAAATATAGATCAATCTTTTAAAACAAAATCTATTCTAGCAACTGCTGCCCATAGACTTCCTATTCTATTGACAAAAGGCTTGCAGATAACTTTCTTACAACATTTCTCAGATGAATCTTTTAACAATCCCCTAAATTCTTTTATCGGGGTTTTCTTCCAGTGCTCAAAGTCCTTCCTAACCTTGGCGACATGTTAGGATTCATCCTGATCCAAAGTCCTAGCATTCTCCAAGGGAAGCACAGACTTATCAGCACAATCCTGGGATCTATAACATAACACTACACCACAAGAACTTGAAGAGAAGTTTCTTTGAAGGGGGATAAAGGATACAAAGTTGAGGGAAACTCTAGTTCATAGCACAAGAAAGGATATATTTGAATCACATTTTGTTACCATGAGGTATAAAACTAAAGTTCTACTGGAGAACATATTGTTTGGATGATGGATGGGAAAAGGAGGTTCTGGCTAACCAACCTTTCCCATTTCTGGCAAATTCCGTAAAGCATACTATGAATATGAATTTTTAAGTAACTAGAACACAATGAATTGATCTAACACTAAAACCATCTTGTACATAATTAAATCTTTCTTTTATGATTCCAGAGGCCCATTAGGATCTTGCAGGGCCACTCAATAATCATTTTTATTGACAAGACGCAGAAATGAAAGAAAAAAACAGTTAATACTGAATTCCACTTGATAAAGATAATGATGTGTCTATACAGGTATCTGTTCTTATAAGAGCTGATTAATGTAATTTGAAGTGAGAAAAATAAGAAACTAGGAAATCATTGTCCTAGAAAATGATATCTAAAGTCATCATTCCTAAACTCCTCCAAATTTGTAGGATATAATCAGTCCAGAGTACTGCTTGTAAATTTGGAATTATTTGATTAATCGAAAAAAGTGCAAAAATACACAAGAGTTTAACAGTCAGGTTTTATCTAGGTAGCTGAATTATAGATAACTTATTTTCTTCTTTATCATGTTATTTTATAAATTATGTACAATAAAGATATTACTTTACAATCAGGAAAATAAAGTTACTTCTGTTTTGACGAAAGGAAACAATTAATTATTCTCTGATTCTGTTCTTCCTAGCAATTAAAAACACTTAATACATGGAACCTGGTATAATAATCTGGCCTGGTGACAAGTCAGACATGAAATACAGGAAAAATCTACTAGAAATCTACTAGAAACAATAGATTAAAGCTTCTAGTTAAGTTCTACGAGGACTCTAAGAGTCCTGCTACACTCCAGACCTTTGCAAATACCACTCTTCCTCATCATGATCCATGGTCTGGGCACTCTCCAGCTGCAGCAAAGCTCCAGATGCTAGGGCCATCACAATGGTCAAGTTAACAGGGGAGGGCAGGTGGTATCCTTGTAAGCATGCTGCCCCAGCTTGGGTTAAATCATGGCTCAGAGAGAGGTGTCACTTTGCTAATGAAAGGCATACACAAAAGAGAGCATATGAATAATTTCTAAAAGCAACAGATTGGAAATTATTAGAATAAGTTGATAAACTATTTGTGCTACAACTGATAATCACTTGGTAAAGCAGCTTTGTAATATGCATGGCTGAGTTTATTTGGAGATTCACAGGGAATACTGTTTGAAATTTTTGATTTACATATTAATGTACATTACCATGCTGGTAATATCACCCCTATCTGTACCATTAGGGTATATGCAGGGAACGAAAATTAATTTTGATGATGCCTTGAGCAGAACAGAATTGTGAAACTGAATGCTACAAATAAATATATCACACATTCTTCTAAAAAAAAACAACAGAATTGGCTTCAAAACTATGCCAATGGTTTTCCAATGACTCTAGGAACTAAATATATATGTTCATAAAATTATTTTCTATATTACTGCTAATATCATTACTATTATAACTTTTAAAGTGCTTCCAAACATAATAAACATAAAGCGAATATCTGAAATTTAAACTCTGGCACTGGAAAGGCAGTAAAAGCCAAAACCTACACAATTTTTCGAGAAGAATAAAAATGGTATATTTCTCTTTTGTAAATCAACAGTTTTAGATTATTAATTAGGGCATTAAAATAGGTACAATAAAACTTCAGTTTACTGGACTAACTGAGGACAAGAAGATTTTTGTTTGTTTCAATTTTCTGGTCCAAAGCAGTTTCTTTTCCTAATTTTAAAACATTTAACCATTCTCAATGATTCAGCAGGTCAGTGTCATCAGCTACAGATATCCTCCAGGGTATATTCTCCATCTTTACTAAACCAAAGCTATCTTGTTTTCTGAATCTCTATTTCTGAAAAAGGGAAGTGGGATGTGTGCGGTAGGTAGGGTGGGGTGTGCGGGAGGGGGTGAAGTGGGGGTGGGGAAATGTGAAGGTTAGTTAATTCAGGGTTCTGGTTAGTTGGGTTCCAGGTAGCTAAGCCATCAGCAAACATGAATTCAGTGTCTGGAACGAGGCAATCTGATTCCTAGGAAATATGAAAGCCTACAAGGGGGAGCCCCCAAGGGTCTATCTTTGTTGTTCTCTACCTTATGTCATTCCACCTGGGTGACTCGGTTTGCTGGTCTTCTCTGGCGGAAACCTGTGTAATTGTGTCCATCCAAAAAGAGACCATTCATGGTCTCTGAACTCAAGGGGCTGAATTTATTTTGATTTGATTCTCTATCCATGTCAGTTCAACTCAAGCTTAGGGTACAGGCAGCCACATCTGGATCTCAAGGATGAATAAATGCTGCTTTTCTCTCTCTTAGACTTGCTGCCCTGGATTTTCTTTTCTATAAAAACCTTTAATTCTAGTTTCTGATATCTTAGCAGCTGAAACCTTTATTTTGCCCTCTCTCCATCACCTAGAGAGTTTACTTCTAAGCACGTTTGGAAGTCTGGGTAGGAACAATGGGATTGATTTTTACATACTTTAACACTGATGACTTTATTTTATCTCTTTCTTGATTATACCTTTTCCTTAAGCCAAATACATACACACATACGTATGTGTGTGATTTTATATATATATACACACACACACACACATACACATACACACAAACATACACACAAATAATCTTGGTCTTCCCTGATTATTCCTTCCTCTTTCCTCTTAAGGAAGTGGGATAATTTAGGACAAAGTTTTCTGAGCTTTTTGGAACTATGGGTCCCTATGCACTGCTCTTCAGGAATTACAAGAAACCTGGTCAGACCCAAGCGCAGACTTGAACGTGGTACGGGAGACTTGAAGAAAGCATACTACCCAGGCTACTACTGGGTCCCATGAGAATCTGCTGATTGTTCTCCAAGTCCAGCTTTTAAGAAACACAGAATAAAAAGCAAAATCTTCCCAAAGTAGGGTCCAAAGAGACTAACCTAGTAATAAGTTCCATCCTGAATATTCCTCACAGAACTGCAGGACTCACTCAATTGTTCTGTGATTTACAGGTACATTGACACCTAATACTACAGTGATTTCGTGATGAGGGGTAAATTATATTTCATTTAGCGTATGTAAAACAGGCTTTATAATAATTTGAGGCCCTGTTGCAGGAGAATTATTTGCTATTAATTTTCTTCTACAGCTTTCCCTTTTTTCTACTAGGCTTCAATCTGCGGCTATATTATAATCAAGTCTGTTTTCCCTGGTTTGTGCCTCAGTGTCCACCTCTCCTGACAAACACCTGTTATGTGCCATGGCTATGCACACAGCGCCACAAACCCGTGCATTGGACTTGATCATGAACACACAATTCAGGTGATCTGAGAAGCCCCATTATAGGAGCACAGGTGGGAGATGGAGCACTCCCTCCATCACAGTGAAACAGCTTTCCTATATGTGTATAGGCATGTGGTAGCGATCACAGTTGTTTATGGCAAATTGCCCTGGTAGTTTCTGACAAACGTGTCCTTGCCCTGACAGGAAACCCATCCCTGAGACTAAAGTATACATTCCGTAGATCCCTTGCCCTTGCCAGAAGGATGCCAGGGAAACAATCAGGGCTGAGAGAGGTATGAGGGCCATCGCCATCAATTCTTACTCCGCCCCACAAACTGTAACAACCCTGTCAAGCAGTAGTCGGTGACTCTGCACAGCTCTCTTGGAAGGAAAGCGAGCTCTGATATTCAGTTAGAAAAAAAAATCATTAATTAATTAATTATTTTTACCGGGGTGAAATATACAGAACATTTACCATTTTTAAGAGTACAATTCAGTGGCATTCGGTACATTCACACTGTTGTACAACCATTGCCACTATCCATCTCCAGAACTTTCTCATTTTCCCAAAGTGAAAACTACCCATTTAACACCAACTTCCCATTCCCCTCTATTCCCAAACCTTGGCACCCATCATTCTGTTTTCTGGCTATAAGCCTGACAACTCTAGACACCTCATGTTAAGTGGGATCATACGACACTTGTCCTTTTGTGTCTGGCTTATCTCATTTGGTCTCTTCCAAGTTCATCTATGTTGTAGCATGTGTCCGAATTTCATGTCTTTTTAGGGCCAAATAATATTCCACTGTATGTATATGCCACATTTCGCTTATTCATTCATCTGCTGATAGACATTTGGGTGGCTTCCCCCTTTTGGCTACTGTGAATAATGCTGTACGAACATCTGTCCAAGTCTCTGCTTTCAGTTCTTTTAGGTATATACCCAGAAGTGGAATTGCTGGAGCATATGGTAATTCCATGTTTACTTTTTTGAAGAACTGTCATCCTGTTTGGTATTCAGTTTGTTTTTTTTTTTTAATAAAGAGCTTTATTTTTTAATGCAGGTTTAGGTTGAGAGGAAAATTGAGTGGAGAGGAGAGAGGATTCCCATACCCCTTGTCCCCACACAAGCATGGTGCTTTCACAGAGACGCTCCAGGCACTCAGTGACTTGAGCGCTTCACCCCAGACTGCAGGGAGTGATCTAGGCAGGCCGTGCCAGGTCTGGCAGGAGCTCGAAGCGCCCAGTCACCTGAGGTGAGTCACCTGAGGTGTCAGGGCAGCCTTCTTCCCTCCCCAGCCTGTAGTCATGAAACTGACTGACATCACAGGTCATCCCTACAGGAAAACCTGATGTGTAAACATGGACACTCACAGATGCCAAAGCAGGAAGGCGATTAAGGAGCATTTGATCCAACCTGCTTCTTCCATATGATGGTAAAGATGCTTCATACACTGAAAACCTCGCTTCCAAGAACGCTGTGCAGAATAACTAATTAGTGCTGACAGAGATGTCATAGTTTTTGAGGGCGGAGTAAGAACACATAATTACATCACTCACAACTCTATCAGCCCTCTTACCAGCCCTGTTACCCTTTGGGCAGTGCCCAGAAGACAGCTCTAGATTACTCTTTCATCACCTACCACTTTTTCACCTGATTTATCTGATTCTGTGATTTTCATTTTAAATACAGGCACTTAAATCTATCTCCAGGATTTTTGGCTCTGCCAATGGGTAGGCAATAGATAAGCACCTTCACTACGTCTGCTTTGGAATTAATTTATTAACAGTGATTATTCTCAATTTCTGTGGGGTCTAATAAAAGAACTGTGTGTCCTAAGTGCTACTCTGAATGAACATTTACCATACCAAGGTAAATGTTATAAATCACAATGCTTATCCACAGATTTAAAATGCCCAGAAATTTCTCATACATTTCCTGGACAGCATCTCTCACACTATTTTTATACTCACGCCAACTCAATGAAACAAAAGAAAAATGTTTAAAATTCTTACAATGAAAGCTAGAAATATACAAAATGCATATATATTCATAGGCACATATGTACATTTGCATGTATGCTCACATATACCCAAATGCACATTTGTTGAGCCAAAATCTTCCACTTTTTTCCATTAACATGGAATAAATTGTTCTTGTCCTCAGTGGAGAGGTGATTGGCTTATCCCGAAGCTAACACTGATTCTCAAACTATGTCGGTCCTGAGAACTTCAAACCCCACAAAAACCTGGACTTGATGACTTGGACTATTTATTAGGGATGTGCCTCCCTTACCACCTGTGTTTTGTAAAATCAAGGCCCATTTAAGTGTATAAGAGGAAAGAGAAGACTGTGATGATTCACTTTGAGAAGCAGCAATATATTTCTCAACCCAGGGGAAAAAGGATTTTCCCTTTTGAGTATCTAAAAACATGATGAGCATACCCGGAAAAGGACCTCAGCTGTCATTTTCTCCGGATAGAGCGCAGTTAGCCACCCTTGTTGAAATCCAAGGGCAAAGAATAACTGGCACTATTGACTCCACAGAATAACGGCATGTTCTTGGCGGAAACTTCAAATGTGACGGTGCTGAGAGGACCTTAAAAATCTCTTTTCTTGAGAGATGGGTCAATATATTCAGTAAAGCACTACATATCTTACTTTAGTGGCATTTAATACTAAATATTTCATACATTTTTCTCCCTTTATCGTTCATTCTTTCAGTTACCCTTGAATTAAAGCAGTGGTTCTCAAAGTGGAGTCCCTGGGCCACCTGCCTCAGTATCACCTGGAAACTTGTTAGCACAGCAACTTCCCAGCCTGCCCCAGGTCTGTGGAATCAGAAATTCTGGGCACGAGGCCCAGCAAGCTGTCCTTTCACAAGCCCTCATTCCGATGCAAGTTAAAGATCCAGTGAATTAAGGAGCCACCACTATGCAGATTCCAATTCCTGCTCCCTTCCTCAATTAGAATTTTCAAGATACTTTGTTAAAAGAAAATAACCCATGCGGGTTTAGGCTACTTGGCTATTATCATCTAAGAAAATTCTTACCATTGTTTGGTTTGAGGAAAGAGGAACCTCAGTCAAAACTTACATGTAATTTTTCCAGGCTCTGTGCTGGCTTCGAGTCTTAGGATGCAGGGAACTGGGCGAAGGGAGAGATGAGAAGCCTACAGCAATCCATTCAGACATGGACCCCAAAGCTTTGCAGGGTAACCTTGTGACAGGTCAGTGAGTGTCCACCTGAATGGGGCGGAAGAGCTGTCCATTAGCAGAGTAAACCTCGCACCTTAACGTTTCTCCCTCCCTCCTGCCATCCTGCTAACCATAAACAGAATATGATAAAGTAGCCCATGGGATTAATGCCCGGGCTTGACCCTATTCTGTGAATATTTCCCGAAGGTGAGCATACCTAACCAGGGGCTCTTTCGAACCCAAAAGCAGTTTGGAGATGGGTCAATGTCCAACCTCATGAATGTTTTTTTTTCAAAAAACTAGCACACCTTGGCTTAAAAGACACATGTAACTGCAGTAACAGGAAGATGCAGGAAGCAAATGATAAATTCAGGAATTCTGACTGAAATGAGATGATTCTTTGATGCCTTAAATGTTTATTTTTAATACCTTTCTCTGATGATAAATTGATACATGCTTATTGTAGAACATTTGGAAAATATGGAAAAGCATAAAGAAAACGTATCAAGAAACACTTAATTGTTGAGAATAAACCAGAGGGGCCATGGACAGGGGGATGGGTGAAATAGGTGATGGGGATTAAGGGGTGCCCTGTTGTGGTGAGCACAGGGTGATGTATGGAAGTATTGAATCACTATATTGTACACCTGAAACTAAGATAACACTGTATGTTAACTAACTAGAATTAAAATAAAATTCAAAAAAAAAAAAAAGAAAGATCAACTATAACCTTGGCACTGATGAATCGCTAATGATATTTTGTTGTATAGTTCCACAACCCCTTAACTGAAACTCCTGAGCTTCAGAATGTGTTTCAGAATTCAGAATTGTTTGGATTTTAAAACTACTTTGGTGCAACAACCATTTATCACATAATATTCTATCATGGTCTGGAGCAGCACATATTTCATAATATTTCTATAGCAAAACAGATGCATATTCTTACTAAAATAGAATCTCACGTTAGTTCCGACCAGGTATTTCTACCAAAGAAATTACAAAAACAAAAACAAAAAACATTTTGATTTTGGAATGCTTTTGGAGTCAGAATTGGGAATGAAAGACTGTAGACCAGTATCCTTTTCAGATACACAAAAATACTCAGAGTATTTTTTTCTTTCATTTTAAAAAAGATTTTATTTATTTATTTACTTATTTATGAATTTATTTATTTGAGAGAATGAGAGAGTGAGAGAACACAAGCAGGGGGAGAGGCAGAGGGAGAAGGAGAAGCAGGCTCCCCACTCAGCTGGGAGCCCAACGCAGGAGGACCCCGGGACCACGACCTGAACAGAAGGCAGACGCCTAACCCACTGAGCCACCCAGATGTCCCCAGAGTTTTGTTTCTATTTTTCATTCAACGTTAAACGAATGTGAGCATTTCCCCAAGTTATTAAAAACACTTCAAAAACATGCTTTTCAAAGTCTATGTAATATTACATCCCAAAGAAAAGAGTTTCATCTAACGATTTCATTTTGGGAATTACAGTTTTTATTGTTGTTAATGCAAATAACACTTTGGGGGACATATTTGAATATCAGATGGTCTGAATTTCTGAATACTATCTTAGGGAGATCCTAGAAAAAGAATTATTGGGTCAACTGGTGTGATCTTTAAGGGTCTTGATGATTTCCCAGAAAAGCTATACCAATTTACACTCCTAACACAGCATGAGTGCCTGGTTAATTTGTTTAATTACCCACATTATCATAGGCATGGAAAAAATACACTTGCATCTCATACATCTTAACAAAGCTCTAATCAATGATAATCATACTTAGGCCATTTTATTTTTGTTTTTTCTTACACAGAAGATAGTGAACAACTCACTGTCTTTCACATAACTAGAGAGAATGGGATTAATGTGAGTTTACCATCAAATGGAACCTCATTAAGGCAGACTGAATCAGATCTGGGTGATGGAGGAGTAGTCACCTGTCCATGGGGTCGTCACTTGGAAAAAGGTATTGGGGTGGGTGTGGAAATAATTCACATGTCATCATAAGAAGACCAACAACCAGATGCTAATTATTTGTGGGCTCATAAATTCTGCTTCTAGGCTACTGAGGACTTGTGTTTCTCTTCCCTTTGGTGTTTTTGTCTTTCTTGGACATTTTGCTCCTACTCAGCATGGCCATCAGGGAGCAGAAAGAGATGTAAAGATGAAATCCAATCAGACAAGCTAATACTAATGGCTAACCCTTATGAGTTCTTACGATGTGTCAGCTCTGGTCCTGGGTGTGCTGGGTGCATTGGTTTAAAAACTGGTAGCTGCAAAGTTTGAAAGTATGTACTCACTCATCAATCACCCTTCCACCCTAATAAGTTTGGAGGAATTAGAAGTTTGGAATTTCAAAGACCTATTCAAGCCTAGGGTCTTATTACCATGACTCCAAGTCTGGCTATAAACCACAAACTTTACCTTTATGCTCTTTTGATCAGCACTGCTACAGCATCTGCACAAAGCAGGGAGAAATGACATAAATAAAATCCAAGAAAACTCTAGATGGTAAGAAACGCTTTGAAGGTCCTATATGTACAGGAGGGAGGTCATATCTCTTAGAGTACAATAGAGAGTTGAGAGTCTGCTCTGTAACACACAACACGGTACATGCAGAGAAGACACGGAGATACACACATAATACATACTTCAAAAAACAAACACACAAACACATTCTTCCCAGATGTGACTACAAATTGGTAATGATAACATCAGGACTCACAACCTCAATTTTCTTTCCATTTATAGCTTTGTCTAATAATTTTTCTTTCTCTTTTCCCTTTATATGTATTTAATCTTATAGGATAACTGGTGTAGAAAATGCCATCATTTTCATACGCTAATAAAAGAAAACTGAAGAGATACTTCTTAATTATATAGAATGAAAATAACATCACTCTTTTTCTTATCTATAAACTCAATCTCTCCACAGTAGAATATAGCATATTCTATAAAATGGCTGAGGTGCAGGGAGAGAGAGAGAAAGGAAGAAAGAAAGAAAAAGAAAGAAAGAAAGAAAGAAAGAAAGAAAGAAAGAAAGAAAGAAAGAAACATACACACAAGAGAAATTCCATTTTATTTTGGGAGTGTGTCGAGTTGATCTTCCCAATAATCTTATCTTAGTAAGGGATGTTTCTATCAAAATTATCAAAAGACCAAAAGACAAAAGATGTATCAAGAAGTGAATCATTCCCTTCACCGTGGCTTCTCTTTATAACTTAAATAACATTTTCCTGACAGGTAGGTGTCAAGTGAGTGGAATGGCTCCTACATGATTTTTCTTTGCCACAATCATATATGTGGCTAATTTTCTAAGTATACTAGGACTACAGGGTGTGAAAAATAAAAGCAGTAATAGAGGAAATAACCCCTCAAAGAACATACTTTGTTTTTTCCAAAATGCCTAATTGCTTGGGGGGAAATACAAAAAATAAAATAAGCCACCTACTAATAACAGAAATGATTACCAGAAACTCTTTATATACTCAAACTGCACAGCTAACATTTCTAAAGCTAATTACAAATTTGGATTCTCTCATTTTAAAAATACACTTCGAAGCAGCCCACTTCTGTTTTAATGTTGAACCAAAGTCTGTGCAATTGGCACATTATCAAAGTAAAAAAAATGCGTCGCTTGAACAAAGTTACCACTTTCAATGTCACTAAATCTTGAACTGCAAAATACCACAAGCTAAAAACTAGTAATACCATGTGGTTATGTTATCTTACATTTACAAAAGAATGTGTAGTTTCCCAAGCCCTAAGAGACTGAGACCCATTATCACAGCAGCTTTGTTATCTTGGGGAGGTCATTCGCTGCCTCCGGGCTGAACACCTTTCACAAGTTCTTGGGAGGATTAAATGAGAATGTATATAGAAGGGTTTTTGCAAACTATAAGATGTACGTAAAATGTGGGGTAGCATTATTCTTTTTACTAGCAACTCTGTGAGGCATAAAGCTATTCATCCCCATTTCACAGTTAAGGAAATTGACAACAGGAAGATGTAGCCAAAAAAAAAAAAAAAAAAAGTACCAAGTTAGGAGATTCAAGTTTTATCTCTAAATTGGCCACAAACTGGCCAGTGACTCTCTCTGACTTGTTTCTTCAGTAAAATGAACAGGTAGGATGAGATAATTGTAAGGTCTTCTCGAAGCCAATCGTTCTATGATCTGGTACTTGGCCATGGTGGTGACAAGGCAGTTCTCAGAAAAAGTCTTGGGGAGCAGTCCCTCCTGGAGGCTAAGTGCAGTGCCCATCAATCTGAGGCCTCCAGTGCTGGGGGGGGGGGTCCCTGAGCAGTCTCCCAGCCCCAGGGATGGGACTGGCATCAGCTAACTCATTTTGCTGGATTAAGGGGAGGTTGGAGGATACGAGGTGAATGGCCAGGGCCTCTGGGCCACAGAAGTAGGTGCTGGAGGAGCTTGGAACAGTAGCTCTTTAGTGACTGGTACAGAGGTTTCACATACTAACTAGCGTAGTCAAGTAAGTACATACCACCATAACGCCAGTCTTGCTAACAGCCCCGCTCTTGTTGGGCTTTCAGTTTCAAAGAGATAGTCCCCCTGTGAGCCACCCACCCTTCTTGACTGAATTCCTACAGTGTTGGGGAGAGAGATGTGAAAGGGCTACTTTTTGAATCATGAGTGCACATCATAGTCACATGGGAATTTCAATTTAAAAAGACTGGAGCCACCAACTTAGGTCTCTACTAATGATATTCTACCAGCACTAACACAGCTTTCTGTGATGACAAAAATGTTCAATATGTGTGCTGCCCAATATGGCAGCCACCAGCCACACATGGTTATTGAGTACTTAATACTCAGTAAGTGCAACTGGGCAACTGAGGAGCTGAATTTTAATTTTAACGTGTTTAAATTCAATTTAAAAAGCCACACGCGGTTAGTGGTTGGTTGCCTTGTTGGACAGTGCAGCTCTAGGCTGCCTTACATACAGGTTTTCTTGGACATATTTCAGACCCCAGAAGCCCACTGGACAATACCCATTCAAGAAGTTTTTACCAACCCTCTCCTAGATGCTGGGCACCATTTAAGTGTCTTAAAACAATGGTGATGAGAGCCATGGACACTTCCTGCCCTCATGGCGTTTCTCAGCTAGACTGATTTCTGAAGACCTCACAAAGCCTTGTGGTGGTTCACAGGACTGTGCTTAGGAAAAGGTGGGTGAGTAGATATGGTAATGCTACACTAAGCATGAAAGCACAGCTTTTTCATTTCTTCATATTTACTGTTAGAGAAGCTGGGGGAAAGTTTAAAAAGAGATAGCTGAATGATTACTGTTCATTCACTTACAAGTAAAGAAACATATCCCAGATATGGGAAATTATCTGTAAGTAATTCCCTTTTGCATAAACATAAATTTACTTAAAAGAAAAAGTCAGGGGGACCTGCATTCTTAAGCCCAAGGAAAAGTAAATGGTATTTAATTACACAACAGTCATAAAAGTACAAGTGGATCTCGAGCTTCAAGCAGTGGGCAAGGGAACATTTTATACCAATTAGCAGAGAAATGATCAGGTTTTCTAGAAGGTACCTCTTGTACAAGCGAGGCTGATTGCATCTTTGTCTCTACAATTCACCTCTTAGGTAAGATTTTCTTAGTGGTTTTAATGGGATGTGATGAGCAAAACCCTATTTACTTTTCCCCAGGAAACTACAGGTGGAGGTATTTTTATCTACGTCACGAACCTAATACTAACAACATAATTTCTGAGAAACTTAAAAGTGGCTTGGTTTAATGCTTTTCCAATTTCCCAAGCTGCCTCCCCTGTCCTCCTGTTGTCAATTCTTTCCAATCCTCACCACCTCTTCTCAGTTGACTGAAAGTTAGAGTGATAGAAAGAGAACAGAACAAAATATTGAGGATTGGCTTATGTTCTTGTTTGAACCTGAATCCAGGTTTGCCTAAATTTAGAAAGACAAGGGATCATACTCTGGGGCATGGTGTTTTTAAGTTAATTCTCTTCACTGTATTATCCCTGGAGACAAAATACTCACGGAGCAAAACAACTGGGTTTTGCTCAGTATTCCAGTGGGGCCGTACTTGGATGATACCATCGAGCCAACCTGACTTCCCAGCCTTAAAATGCCACTCTGGTCCCCTGCCCAAAGTTGGACTACTGGTTTTGGGAGATAATAAAGGACTCTTACACATCTACACACACACAGGCGTATTCCCATCACTTTTTCTCTCTGGATTGAGTAGAAAGATAAATGACAGTGCTCATAAAACAAAACAAGGGTTCAAAACTTAGTTCCAAAAGTACAAATTGCATTTAGAGACTGTCACTTGTAGAAAAGGTCAATCTCAAATGTTCCATTGGCCCCATGCTATATAAAATATTACTAAAAACTTGGTGACAGCTTTGGCGATAAGCACGTAAACTGAGAATGGTCCTGGCACCCTTATTCATATTCAGAAACACTAAATGGAGTAGTCATACACCATTTTATGGCCAGAAGGGCTTTAAAAAGAAAGGGGTTAATTTTTTGGAAACTACAGAGATGAATTTTTAAAAACTACATTTCAAGCAATTTCAATAGTCACTTGTATAAAGCAGAAGACCTTGAATCATAGATCTTGTGGCTTTTGTGTTTTGCTCTACTGGCATGGGAAGGTGATGCAAGGAAATGTGTTTTTTTTTTTTTTTTTTTTTTTTTTTGTTTAACTACAACACAGAAAGACGCAGCCATTTCAGACAGGATGGAGAAAATTAAGATGAAAATGTCTCTGAAAGTTTCCACTTACACATTTCAGGTGCTGGGACCAAGTTATTCTGGTTGGAGAACGATAGCTAGAAAATTCACTTCTTTGATATTCAACATGTTTACGTTCCCAAAATATGATGGTTTGTCCAGATTTTCACCTTTCTTATAAGAGGTTGGTGCTATTTTGGAACCATTTGCCATTGACAGTTCAGAAAAGAAAAAATCAAAAAGAAAACAAGTGTTGAAAATATACAACCTGAAATACTTTTGGGGTTTCTGTAGGCTTTATATTTAAAAAAAAATACTGGCCTGTATTTATACATAATAATAATAATATGTTCCATTTGCTGAAAACTTCTGTGTGCTGGGTAGTACGCTAGAAATTTTACAGGTATTATTAGCTCATCTGCTGGATGAGAGAACCATGGCTCAGAGAGGCTAATGCCTTGGCTAAGGTCACACTGCTGGAGATGAGCTGACATGCAATCTGGATCCGTGTCTGCCTGAATCTAAAGGCTACTCCTTTCCTACACAACACTCCATCCACTATAATTTGGGGGGACTATGTCCCTCTTCCCAAAGGAAACATGATCAGTCTTCCATGAGCTACCAGTTAAATGTCAAAGTAACCTGGCAAAGCTGCGGGTCCTACAGCAATCTGATTATTTGTATAAAAAGAATTAATTAACTTGTTAGTACTAAAATGGTTATATTTCACACTTTAGAATGAAATTAGAATTAATTAGACTTAAATAATTTTTTCTACTGTAATTTCTTTAAAGTAATTCCAAGTAGCTTATCAAAAAATGACCCAGATCATTCTCTAACGGTGATGCCTGTCCTTAGTCATGGGACATGGCAGTGAAAACACTGTGTGAGGAATCTCACCCTGGGTCTAATCTCAGAAGAGCATCACCATTCTTGGCAATGCCCAAGCAGAAAATGCCTGAAGCAGGCTCTGATGTGCCATTTAGGGTTTAAGTACATACTTTCTATCCTTATGTCAAAGATCATCCATGAATTCACATAGTCAATGACTAAGTTCATCTGCAAGAATGCAGATGTGTATCCCTCTTGGGGCTGCCTGTCAGCTTAGTGAAGGGCAGTTTCCTGAGAACTTGGATGGGCCAATAGTGCCTTGACTTCTCCCAGGTTCCATACTTGGTCTGGGCTATCTGCCTCCTTCCCCTTATTTGAGAACTTCGGCTCTGCCTGTGCTCATTTTTCAGCCAGAAAAACCTGCAAAGTCCTACCCCTTTTGGGAGCTGAAAGTGCCTCCTGGCCTCATCTGTCAGGGGCAGGTGCCCCTTGACTTCCAAGCTACACAGGTGTGGGCGCCAAGCTGGTGCTGGTGGGCTGTCCCCAAGTGAGGCTGGCGAGGTCCACAAAGAGTCGTCACAGGTCTGAGGACTGCAGCAGGTTTGGCCAAGGAAGGACCCTGAAGACAGGTGAGCCATATGTTCTTCAAGAGAGATGTGATAAACCATTTTAGGAAAAGGCAATACTGTTGACCCACCTGTTCCAGCTAAAAAGCTAAGAGAATAGATTTCTCAGCTTTTCCTCTCTCCCTCTCACTTGTTAACATCTAATCCATCAGCATGTACTGTTCATTCTACCTTCAACTTATATCTCAATTCTGTCTACTCCTCTCCATCTCTACTCCAGTCACCATCATCTCTCACCTGGTCCACTGCTGTTGCCATGGTGACTGGCTTCTCTGTTTTCAAGTCCCACTTGGCATTGAAAGTCCCCCAGGATCACCCCAGGTTGGGTGATTTGCTGGGAGGACTCACGAGACTTAGCGTAGTTGTACCTATGCTTTGCTTTATTACAGCCAGATCTCATCTGCTTCCAGCTCAACCCCTGACTGGAGACTCTGGCCACGCACCTGCTCTCCCCCTCCCCTCCAGCTGCCACCTGCACCCTCACGAGCCTCTTCTTCCCCTACACAGGCTCTGCTTCCTGCTGCTTTTTCCTCACGTGACAAACTATGCTTCTCTCTCTGGATCTACAGTCTCGACGTTCCTGCCACCATCTGCCTTGTATAAAAATCAGTGGTGCTTAATCTTGCTGTGGTCATACAGCCTTCAGTGAACGTGGGGCTGTGGCTTTGAATCCCACGGTACCCACAGCCACACAGCACTATCAAGAGCCAACTCTGATGTGTAGGCACTGCACCCAGCCTGACACCTGCCTCCAGGCTCCTCACCCCAGTCCTCTGTCTTGAGCCACCTCAATGCTCTGTCCTTCTCATTCCCCTTTCTAAGCGTGTGCATGATTCTCTGCAGGCTGAGGAAAAGAAAAAACAGGGAGCAGAGCAAAAGTCAGAAGTGGCCGAAGCTGCTGTGTGTATATACTGATGGATTCAATACCGTTTTGCAGACCTATTTTTGTTTGTTTGTTTGTTTCATAAAGCACGGATCAGCAGGGCTAAAAGGACCTTGGAGATCACTGAGTTCAACCTCCTCCTTTTACTGCTGAGGAAACTGTGGTGTGAGGAGAGGACGAGAGGGAGAAAGCAGCATTTATTGAGGGCTAATCACATGCTTTGGCTGCATGTCCTGGGTCCCACAGCCAGTGAGTGAGTGGCAGAGCTGGGACCACACAGTGCTCAGTGAACATTTCCACCCCACATATGCTTTTGCCTATTACTTACACACTCATATCACACAGAGGAGAGGGCTTATATTTAACACATAAAGATACTTGGAATTCCCATCTCAAAAGGTAAATGGTTTTTCCCTCTGTATCATCCAACACGTATTTTTAGTGCAGTAAAGCATACAAAACATAAGACTTACATTTTAATCATCTTGAAGTATACAGTTCAGTGGAATTAAATACATTAATTTTGTTGTGCAACCATCACCGTGACTCATCCAATACATTTTTAGGAGTATTTTCTGGGGTGCCTACGTGGCTCAGTCAGTTAAAGCGTCCGACTCCATCTCAGCTCAGGTCTTGATCTCAGGGTTGTGAGTTCAAGGCCTGAGCTGGTCTCCATGCTGGGCGTGGAGCCTACTTAAAAAAAAAAAAAAGTGTTTTCTGCATAGTAAATTCAAAATGAGATTCAAGAATGCTCCCCCAAAAGAAGGAAAAGATAGGTAGAAAATAAACTTTGGGGGTTACATTTCATCTAACAAAACCTTTCATATGTAGTAGGCTCTCTGTGACATATTCTCCATTATTCTCCCAGTCTTGAAACCAGAACTCTGAGAATGCTGGTCACCGGGTGAAAAAGTAGACTTTGTTGTTTCTTGAGGTTCTATACTAGTTGTATCTGCTTACAAAAATGTTATGCAACCCAGGAAATCACAGCCTTCCCTGCCTCCTCCATAAAAGGACAAGTAAAACAGTATTTCTTGGAAAGATAGGCATTTACCAACGTGCTGCATCTAGATGGAGCTGTCTCTGCCACTCCAGTCTGCTTCTAAGCGGGGTTTCAAAGCATTGGCTCCGAGCACAAAGAACGTCCCTCAGCTATTCAGCATTTAGTTCAACTCCACAATATATTTAGCAAGATTTCTTTTTTTTTTTCCCCCTTCCCCTCTTGGTTTAATGACCTCAAATGTACCAACATCCTGTCTTACCTAATCCCCTAACAAGTTCTATCAAATGCCAGGACAGAATCAGACAGCACTGCAGGCAGTGAGATCATTCACTAAGAATTCATTTTTATTCCAAAAATTAGGAGTGCCAGACCATTTAACACAATCTATCACACAGCCAGAAAATTAGCCTGGCACTTTAAGAGAAACAGCTAAACTAATTTTTTAAAACCTCCTCCGGTCATAGATCCTTTAACAACCCGATGACTTTCTCCCCAGAAAAAGATGCATACACACAACATATTTCCACATTCTGGGAGGGGTTCCAGGGGTCCCCTATGAATCCACAGACCCTAGGTTCATTTCTGCTAGGAATGAACTCCGAAAGAATTCACTTTGTCCCTAGAGCATCCCAGCGTGACCTCCTTTGGTACCACTTTAGTCTCGAGATGAAATGACTTTTCTTATTTTGGCTTCAGGAACATTCCCACCTGGCTTCTGGTCAAACTCACTATCAACATGGCTACATCTCTCACCAAGTCAGCTGACTGCTCTGGGAACACTCTTTTCTCTCCCTGGTCCATGACGAGCCTGCTCTACCTCATGTTCCTGGGTTCTGTTCTTCCTTTTGCTGTCATGGACTCTGCTGTCCCCTTTCTCTCCTGTCACTTTCTTTGTTGGCCCTTTGTGGCACCCTCATAATGTAAAAATTAGACCTGACTTTTTTCTTTACCATAAAAATAACAATCTCCATTTTGTATTTAATTCCTTTGCTTTTTCTCCAAAAGCATCCTTCAGCCTTTCATCCCTTCAGCCCCTGGGAACAATCTGCCCAGCAGGCTGAGCAGCAGTCCCTGTGGTCTCCGTCCAGCCAGGGACAGGGCTTCTCCACCTGAGCAATGTGGTGCAGCAGGAGGACTGTAAGCCTGAAGTCAGACAGACCTGAGTCCAATCCCAACTTGCTAGCTGACTGACTTTGGCCACTAATTTAAATAAAGGCTCACTTTTCCAATAGAAAATAACAGGGACGATAACAACCAACTTGTATGGATCATTATTTTTTTTTAAAGAATAATTGAATGAGCTGATATAGACACAGTTCCTGAGACACAAAATGTGCCTGGGAGATGGTGGTTCACATCCTCCCCCCCAACTCTTCATTTATGGGGCTCAGCATACATTCTGCATTTTATTTTATTTTATTTTAAGATTTTATTTATTTATTTGACACAGAGAGAGACAGCCAGTGAGAGAGGGAACACAAGCAGGGGGAGTGGGAGAGGAAGAAGCAGGTTCCCAGCGGAGGAGCCCGATGCGGGGCTTGATCCCAGAAGGCTGGGATCACGCCCTGAGCGGAAGGCAGACGCTTAACGACTGAGCCACCCAGGTGCCCCAACATTCTGCACTTTAGAAGCGACCCCAGCTGCTCTCTATTAGGTAGCAGGGACCACATATGCTTGGAGTCTTAAGTCTCTTTTTAACAGATTTATTGAAATATAATTCATATACCATGAAATTCACGGTTTTGAAGAGTATAAGTCAATGGCTTTTAGTACATTCATGGAGTTGTGCAACCATTGCTACTGCCTAATTTCAGAACATCTCATCACCCGAAAAAGAAACCCCATCCCCATTAGTGGTTATTCTTAATTTCCCCCTTCCCCTCAGCCCTTGGCAACCACTTACCTACCTTCTGTCTCTTTGGATTTGCTTATTCTGCACATTTCATGTAAATGGAATCAGATACTATGTGGCTTTTTCTACCTGGCATCTTAGTGCAATGTTTTCAAAGTTCATCCACATTGTCGCATGTATCAATAATTCTTTATGTTTGAATAATAATCCATTGCATGCATATATCCCATTCTGTTTATCCATTTATCAGTTAGTGGACATTTGGGTTGTTTTCATTTTGGGCTATTATGAATAATGCTGGTATGAGCACTTAACTACAGTTGGATATATGTGGACATATGTTTTCAATCCTCTTGGATATATACCTGGCAGAGGAATTACTGTGTGATGACTCATTTTATGGGTCAATTTGGCGAGGCATAGGTACCCAATATTAAGTTTAACATATTTTAATATTGCCTTGATGGTATTTTTTTAGATGAGATTAATACTTAAATCACTAGATTTGAGTAAAGCACATCATCTACCATAATGTGGGTGGGCCTTATTTAATCAGTTGAAGGCCTTAATTAAAAAAACCCTGATCTCTCCCAGGGAAGAAAGAATTCTGGCAGCTGACCACCTTTACACTTGCTCTGCAACATCAGCTCTTCCTTAGGTCCTCAGCCTGCCAGCCTACCTGCAGACTTTGGATTTTCCAGTCTCCATAATTATGAGACAATTCTTTAAAATAAATCTCTCTCTGTATATACATCCTACTGGTTCTGCTTCTCTGGAGAACCCTGACCAATACATTGGGTCATGTGGTAACTCTATATTTAACATTTTGATGAACCGTCAAGCTGTTTTTCAAAATGGCTGTACCATGTTCCAACCCCACCAGCAATGCACAATGGTTTGGATTTCTCCACATTCTCACCAACACTTATTACTATCTTTCTGTCTTTAGCCATCTAGTCGGGGTAAAGTGGCATCTCATCGTGGTTCTGATTTGCATTTTCCCAGTGACTAACAGTGTTGAGCATCTTTCCATGAAATTGTTGGCCATTTGTATGTGTTTGTTGGAGAAATGCCCATTTTAATGCTTTGCCCATTATTTAATTGGGTCATATGTGTTTCGAATGTTGCATTGTTAAGAATTCTTTATATATTCTGATACCAATCATTGATCCAATATACAATTTACAAATATCTTCTATTTTGTGGATTACTTTTTCACTTTCTTAATGGTTTCCTTTGAGACACAGCAGTTTCTGATTTTACTAAAGTTCCATTTATTTTTTCTTTTGTCTTTTATGCTTTTGGTATCACATCTAAAAAAAAATTGCCTAATCTAAGGTCACAAAGATTTATTCCTGTTTTCTTCGAAGAGTTTTGCATTTAGCTTGCATTTAGTACGAGCTCTTACATTTAGTTTTATGATCTATTTTGAGTAAATTTTTGTATATAGTGTAAGGTAGGGTACAATTTCATTCTTTTGCGTGTGAATATTCATTCGTCCCAGCACCATTTGTTGAAAAGACAAATCTTTCCCTATCAAATATTCCTGGCACCCTTATGGAAAACTTTGACCGCAAACATAAGGATTAATTTCTGGACTCTTAATTCTATTCCATTGTCCTCTGACTACACTGTCTTGATTACTGTAACTCTGTAGGATGTTTTGAAATCAGAAGGTGAGTTCTCTAACTTTGTTCTTTTTCAAGATTGTTTCAGCTATTTTGGCTCCCTGGCATTTCCATATGAATTTTTAAATTAGCCTGTCAATTTCTGCAAAAAAAGTTAGCTGGGATTTTGATAGGGATTCCATTGAATATGCATGTTGATCAGTTTGGGTAGTATTGCTATTTTAACAAAACTAAGTCTTCTGATCTATGAACATTGGATGTCTTTCCATTTATTTAGTTCTTAATTTCTTTCCATAGCATTCCATAGTTTTGTGTTTAAGTCTTGCACTTCTTTTGTTAAATTAATGAGCATCTCATTCTTTCTGGTGCAATTGTAAATGGAGTTGTTTTCTTATTTCATTTTCAGAGTCTTTCATTGCTAGCGTATAGAAATAAAATTGATTTTTGTATATTGACCTTCTATTCTGCAACCTTGGCTGAACCTGTTTGTTAACTCTCTTTTCCTCTTTTTATGGACTGGAGTCTTAAATATTTTTAAGTATTCCAAAGCACAGGTAAAAACCAGCACATAAACTCAACACTTAAATTGCACTGGAAAAAAAAGTCCACGCTTCTAGTCCCTCCTCCCTTGGCCCTGGGTGATGTTCCTACTTCTGGGTCATAGTCTTAGTGTCATTCCTACTCTTCGACAGACCATACAATAATTTGAAGAGGTAAGTTCCTGGAACTCCAGGATACACTGTGAGACATAAACCTATTTTCCACAAAGGGGTGTTAGAAAGACAGGTCAGGTTCTCAGCCTATTCCATTAGGTCTACTGGAGTGGACATCATTAGGTAAAGATGCTACAGGGTCTAGCCTCACCATTCTCAAAGTAATAGAGTTTAAAGTTTTGTCTCAATGGGAAACCACATCCTAAAGGAGTTTCAAACGAACCTTTACAAAAGAACCTTCCCCGTCAGCAGAGACTTCTTATGGGTTTTCATGTAGATACTTCTTACCTACACCTTTACACCTCAGGACAGACTCCCAATGTACATTTGTTGGAGGGACAGTGGTGGTAACTCTCCCAAAAACTGCTAAACCTGGCACAAATGATATATATCTTTTATTAGACTATATTCGCTGCAGGTTTAAAAACTGATTTCCAGCCAGCCAGCATTCAGAGACCTATTTTGCATCTTGATCCATGAGTCACTGATTTAAGTATGCACTTGCCCAGAATACCCGGGCATGTGAAAGGATCAAAATATCACACTTTGATTGATTCAGAAAGTTATTTTCTACCACTATGCAGTCTGAGAACTTCTATGCAGCGTCTGACTAAGTAGGGAGGTGTAAGAGCAGACAGGAGTTGCTCCGTAGAAGACCTTGTCCCTCCTCTCAGGGACCAAGATCCCAGGGAGGAAAAGCCCTAGCTCTCCAAGGCAAAACGTGTCCGTGTGCCGCTCCTTTGAGCATAATCTGGGTATTGGAGTCATCTTTTGAAGGGATCCTGGTATTTCGGTTTGACAAAAATCGAGAAACATTTAGAAAGAAAATCGGATTTGTGTGTAAATGAAGAATATTCCTGAAAAGAAACTCTGTTACGAAACTGAAATCTGGAGACCGCGGTGGTGCTAAGTTGAGTCATCAGTTCCCTTTACACCCTAATAATTGACGGCACTTTGATCACAATGACTGCTCTGGGTGATGATGCTTTTGTGTTTGCTTTTTTAAGTACTTCCTTGTGTAAACAGGTTGTCTCACTATCATCTTGCAAACATGTTTACATTTGGGGGATCATGGGGAACATCTGTTAGAAACAGATTTCATGCTTTTCTGTCAACTTAGGGAAATCTGAATCATATTTCTTGGTAAAATAAAAAAGCTCTTGGATTGTTAAATGAAGTTCTACTGGAAGGGGGCTTGATGGGATATCTGATTACCCTTTATATACATACTTAGAAACTTGTCCTGAAAACATCCATTTGAAGTTGTCAGAAATAAGCCTTACTCATTCTCCATTTTTATAGATGAGGACAAGGAGGTATAGAGAAGTGAAGGGGCCTGGTCAATGACTGAGAAAGTGGCCACAGGCTTTCTGATTTACAGTTCTCAGGGATTGAGGGTCCTGTGATATTATTTTCCAAAAAAATTTAACAGTCCCTCCCAACTTGATTAAGAAGATGACCTATTCTGGAGAATAATTTGCGGAGAGGTGGGGGCATGCAGAATGGAACAGGAACAGAGGCTGAGCAAGGAGATTCAGGCAAAATCGGCAAAACGCTCTACTGAAACATCACTGGTGCGTCTGCTCCTGCCGTGCCCAGAGGCTTGATGCCTGAATGCTTCTCTTGGAGGACGTGCCAACTCTGGCCCTTAGAGTCGAGCTGCGCTGTTCACATGCATGCGTTGAGGCCCGTGCAGTGTGGGATGGAGTGGGGGAATGGGAGGAGAAGGGGCAGGAAAGAAGGGGGAGGGTGGACACTGGCTCTCCCTACACTACCACTACACTACTGCTCTAGCCTGGAACTCCAAGGAGCCTCAGAATCCTAAATCCAAACCTGGTCTTCTGAAAGGTCATCATGTCAAGGTAGCTGGACAGAACACATTTCATGCAACTCGTTTGTTGGCTTGATTTATAATATCTTCATGTTTAAACATATGGCATGTGAGTTTCATCGTTGACCTTCCTTGCTCCTAGCCGCACAGATATTAGGGTCAGGCCTTCCTGGTCCCTACTGAGGTCTGGGCACTTGTGGATTATACACACCAGTGTTGCAGACACTGACAGACCCTCTGGGTGAGGAAATGGAGGTGGCTTCAAGGGGCTATTCGACTATCAAGGCATTTACACAACAAAGGCTTCCTTCACTGTTGTTTTGAGGAGACTATACTGAAAAAGGCTAGCCAAACCTTTTCCAGTCTAGCTGCTCTGCAGACAAATACACCAGGCTCTTGCTGTGGGCTAACTAAGCAAATCTTACTCTTTTTTAAATTGCTGAATTTTTCATCTCTTGTGATTTCTTTATTTCATACCTACTCTGTAACACATTTATCAGTGGCGAGTTTGAACAACTCCATGATACCAGTGGGAACCAAACCAACAAGCAGTTAGACATGTCAAGGAAGGACCAAATGTAGCCAGGAAAAGAAAAATACCAATGAACGTTAGGATGACCTATAAGAAATAATTAAGTAGCTGTACATCAAATGCATAAATATGATTCATTTTAAAGGCCCACACACGTTACACCCACTTTCAGGAGTTTCCCAAAGTAATTTAAAACCATTTCATGTTGCTTCCTGTTTTTCAGTCCTTTTATCTGTTGATGGGGGTGGCAATTCTACTGTTACCAACTGAACAAGAAGAAAAGTAAAGGATGGGGCAAGTTTCCTCCTTTTAGTCATCAAAATCTGCTTTAAAGTGCTTCATCTTTAGATTTTAAATTCCAAAATTTGGGGCTTTAAGCCACAAAGTAATTAAGATGTATCATGCACCATAACCATAGACTGCACCAACACTTTCTCTTGGAATTAATTAACTTCTTGATCAACTTTGGGCCAGCTGCTCCCAGCAAAGCTCCCTGCCAAAGCAAATGATCTTCAGGGGAAAGAAGAAGATAGGTCAGAAGCCCACTGGCCCTGGTGTGTGGTTAGCACATTTCTCTTTTCTTCCTCGAGGTAAGGACTGACCAGAAAAAGACCTTCTCTCATTTTGAAGCTGAAGTTTCAGAAACCCTAGGCTATTCCAAATATATTTGTTCCATAAAATTATCCTCAGGCACCAAGAGCAGCTCTGGAGAAGAGGCCACCTCTTCTAATTTGGCTTTAATAGCTCATTATTTTAATCAAGTAGATGATTAATGAACAGCAACTCCACACTCTGCATGAAATAAATATTGATAAATGCCACAGCAGGGTGAGAAGCATTTTGGGGGCTGTCTAGCACAATCCACCCTCAAGGACTTGACCACCAACCAAGTGGTTGATTCTGATTAAGTACCTCCATTGAGAAGAAAGGTATTATCTCCTAAGCAGCCAAGTCCATTTTGGAGAAGCATATGCGCAATATCATTGCATATACCATTAGAGAGTTCTCTCTGAGGCAAAGAGCCTCCTGACAGCTTAAAAACACTGGCCCTCCAGAGAAACCAGAGGAAGGATTACATGGGTTGGGGAGCAACCATGGCTCCATTTCTTTTCACCCCAAGTCTTTTCTCTGAAAAATTGTTTCCAGTTCCTTCAGATTTCACTTGGGACATGTTTTCAAATTCTCTCATTATCATTGTCTTGGGCCATTCCTTGGAAAACTTAAGCTCTAAATTGAAAACTAACAATTTAACACCACAGAACAGGCAACAATAATTTTGCCAACTTACTCATCAAAATGTGACCTCAAATACAGCATAATTTTGATGATGAGGGGAAGACAGAGTTAATCTCTCAACTTCTTAGTCCTACAATGCAGATTATTTCATTAACATTGTGGGCGCTCCATCACATCAATGACTACGACTGAGCTTGTAGAAATTAAGCCTTAATGACTTTTTGTATATTGCTATTGCCTTTTATTTCCCATATTCTCTATTTGTGAAGCTAATTTTCTTTTCTTTTTTTTTTTTGGCGGAGGAAGGATACAACCGTAAGGTCTTGACACTTATTTCTGTTATTCGATGTCAACTCTTTCAGGTTGAGTTCCTTGTTTTTTCTTCTTTCTTCTATTTATATACTCAGTGGCACAGGAAAACATGAAAGAGAACAGTGCCCAAGAGATTTTTTTTTATCATGAATTGTACTAGGCTTACAAAGCAGTGGGCAGTCAGGGTGAAAACTCACTCAGTAAACAATACCCTTTAGGAACTGACTCAGTGTGTATGCTGTGTTGAATCCTGCTCCGTCAATTTCGAGAGGAAACTCAGAACAAATATTTACTACATTTATTTATTTCTCCTACTGAGAACTATCTAAGATAAGAGGATGTTTAATGATGAAACATATTTCGGGATTTCTGCTCTATGCAGTGTTCTGCCCATGGGGCGTGAGGACTGACACAAGTTCCAGCCTCATAATGAAACCAGACACAGTTCACTTCCTTTTTTTCTGAAACTACCCCCTCACCTGGGGGAGGTCTTGAGATGACACAGAATTAGTCATGTATCACTAACCTGAGATACTGAAGGGAATGATTGATACTCATTATCATTAACAATAATAATATTTAAAATACCTCCTAGGAAGATGGACAGCATTTGCTTGAGATAGAATAGAGCCCTGACTTACCTATTCCAGCTGCCAATCCCTACAGTCTCAAAAGGAAAAAGAAGACATTTGCACTCCAGAGCTGTTGTCTCATAATTGGCATAACAAAGAGATCGAGGCATCCAGTCAGACCGGTGGACACTGGGCTATCCTCCTAGGGCTCATTACTGAAAGCAAACAACCAAGAAATCACCATGTACTCTTCGTCCAATCCACACTGTGCCCCCAGGCTTTTGGAAGACAGCCTGACTACCGGAGATCAGAAAAAGGGGGCCAATCCAATCCATAACCTGGTTGTTAGGTGGGCATTCTGCTTCCTACAGCTTGGAGGAAGAGAACTAAAGAAAGGATGGGGCAGTAGAGAATGTCTGCCATCTCTCCAGACAAGTGGGGAAAAAAACAAAAACCAAACCATTTCTCCCCAAAAGAAAAAAGTCCCCAAACAAATGTGGAACCTAGATCCCATCTCATCCCAGAGGCCCCCAAGAAATGTCCTCAGTTTTGGCTGTTTTCTAGTCTCAACCTTTTTATTAAGGATATAGGAATGATCTGCTCCATTCTTGGGCTTCCTGTTTCCTCTTCCACCCCCTATCAGGAGTTAATCACTATTCTTGATCTCTGGATCCTATCTCTTCTTCCTCACTCAAGGAATTCTTGCATTTGTCCCCACTCACCTCATAACATCAATTTCTCCCTCTCTCCTGGACCACTTGAATATCTCCCATCTTATGATCCCTTCTTGATTTACTGACCTCTCCAAGTACCATTCTCTTTCTCTGCCTCTTTGAGGAAGACCCTCAAAGGAGTTGTCTAGACTTGCTGCTCTTTTCTCATTTCTCATTCTCTCCTCAACTTGTTCTAAGTAGGTTGTGTGTTACTTCAGAGAAACTCCTTTGATCAAGGTCACCAATGATTCCATTTTCCCAATTCTATGCTCAATTCTCTTTTCTCATCTGACATGACTTCTCAGCAACATTTGACTCAGCTGTCCACTTCCTCCATGAGATGACTTCTTGCCATGGCTTCCATGGCATCAACATTATCCTGGCTTCTCACCTGCCTCATCTGTGACTCCTTTCTAGTCTCCTTGACTGGCTCCCTCTCTAAATGTTAGTGTGTTCCAGGCCTCCGACCTTGGACTTTTTCTGCTCTCTAACTACACTCACTCCCAGGCCTATGGCTTTTGTTACTTGTATGCTAAGAGTTCCCACATGTATTATATCTTGCTCTACCCTCGTCCTTGATTTCCATATCCAGTTACCCCCTTAACATCTGAACTGTATATCCAACATGCATCTCAAACACAACATGGCCCAAATAGAGTTCTTGTTCCTACCCTCCCTACCTCACTCTGTTGCTTGAAACCTTTCCTTTAGACTTTGTACTGTTCTTAGCACAGAGTCTGAGGTCCATACTCAGGCCTGCTGTGCCCTGCACTGGCTTCTTCCTCATTAGTATCTGTCCTCCTTTTCTCTCTCCTTCTCCAGTCACTTTAGCTTGTGGGCCCAGTCCTCAATCCATATCTTGTCTGCTTTGGTACTTTTGCACTTTTGCCCCAACCTAGAAGGACTTTCTCCCAGGTCTTAGCATGCTAAGGTTCTTCTCTTCATTCAGGTCTTAGCTCTGTGTCAAGTACTACCTGACCTTCCTATACACCCTTCCCCATACATCACCCTCATCACAGTACTCCATTTTACTACCTTCATTCTTCACTCTCTGAAATTATTTTATTAATAGGATTTCTGGTTTATAGTCTATATATTCCTGAAACAAAATGTGAATTTCCACAAGAGCAGGAGTCTTGTTTCTTGCCCTACACCGTATCCCTACCACCTAGGACAGTACTTGGAATATAGCAGGTGATTACTTCATATCTGTTGCATGGGTGCAAGCAGGTACAAGGAATGATGATGCTAGGCAGGAAAGCCCTCTGAGCAGTGCAAAACATCATGCATGTGTAAGGGAATAACAAGCTATGACTAATACCCTGCCTTCCCGAACAAGTCATCGATGACATTATCACTCTATGTTTGCCATCTTGACTCCATTTCTGCAGATGGAGCAAGGAAAGAAGAGTCCAAGCTCTCACTATTTCTCTCCAGTTCCTAAGCTGGTCTCCCTGCCACCAGTCCTTCCCTCTCTGGACCATCTTGTCCAATGTAGGTCATCTTTCACCATGGAAACCTGATCACATCATTTCCCTGCTTCCTACCGATTTTAGAATACAGGTCGAATACGGTTTCAAGGCTGCTCATGATCAGGACACTACCCCTGTCCAGCCCCATCCCTCACCACTCCTTCTACCCACTGTGACCTAGCTGTCCTGCACTTCAGTTCTATGAAAGCATCAGGCATTATCTCCTCAGGATTCATGCAGTCATTCTCTCTTCTTCCTGCCTCCTTCACCTGGCTAACTCACCCTGTAGGTGTAAGACGAGAGAGCGCTTCCTCTGGGAACCTTTGGTGGTCCTCTCTCTGTCTGGGTTAGGTAGACCTCTTCTGTAATGCTACAGTATAACCATACACTTAAGCAATCACAGGCTTTGTCATTTCTAGGACAACTGCTCATTTATGTGTCTCCTCTGCTCAACTGTAAGGCCCTCAAGGGTAGGGACTATGACCTTCAGTCCGTCACTATGCCCGAGCACCTGACATGCCACCTAAGATACAACGGTTACTCAATAACAATTACAGAATTAATGAACAAATGAACTAAAGAGATAGACAAAAGAGGTATTTCTAAAATGTGTGTATGTGACTAGCTTTGATTTTTCCTCTCTGCTTTAATGTCTTCAGTTCCCTTGAACTTCATTTTCCGCCTTCATGTTTTAGGTTTCTAGTCTTTACCTATATTTTGGATCAACATACATATTTCCATTTGGTATTTCGCACACCAAGTGTGAACAAACAGTTGTTCTTTATCTTATCTAAGTTTAGTCCCTTTTCTTCTAAAGTCATGAACTTCGCTTTCTTCTACTGTATCCCATGTTTATGAGCATCTAAATTTACACATTAAAGTGCTCCTTTGTGTTTATTATTGACTGTAATAGCTTTGTTTTATGCTTCATTACAGTTCCATTTACATGTGGCTATGTTTAAGGACAGTTAAGTCTAATGGACAATGTAAAGTTCCTTAGAGCAATTAAAATTCAAGCTAATAAGTTTTCAAGCAAAGCCATCTCCTGTGGACAATTTCAGGGTTATCATGCTAACCAAGGAATCTGAAGGAGAACCATCTACTATTTCTGCTAAGGGAATAAGGATGGTGGCTTCACACAGCTGACTTTCTTTGCTACTGACTAGCCTTTCCTGTTGTATGGATAACAGAGACAAGATGAAAGAACCATCACATTCCATGAGGAAATAACTCTTTTAAGTGACTAGACCACAGGTCAGGAAAAATTACTCTCCAGTGATTAAAACAGCTTTCTGGAATCCCATGCTACTGCATCTAAGTACATCACAGTAGTCTCATTGGGGGAGCATATTCCCGTGGAAGATTTGGAGCTATGGCTGGTAAGAGTTTTGATAAATAATTTCATGTGTCTGCATTTACATACTGTTAATAGAGGCAAATCCATGACCAGTACACATGAGCTACAATTAAATTCTTGTTAATTCAATAGAAACCCATTTGATGAGTGGAAAAGCCTTAGTCAAGGAATACCAATGTGCACTCTTAAGAAAAGCTGACAACAGGAAGCCAAAAGGATCACTGTAAGTATCTAAAGTAAAAGTGGAATGAACAGAGGATCACTTGTTCTTCTTTGTGGGTATCCAAACAGGTATCAGCACAGCACGGTCAGTAAGAGTGTGGGCTCTCGGGCCCCACCCAGAGCTGGGTTTGGTTCCAAGTTCGGCCATTTGGTGCCTACAAGGGATCTAGAAAAAGTCACTTCACTCCTCTAATTCCCGTACTATAAAGTGGGGATAACAGTACTTACCGGATAGGGCTTTGGTGAGGATTAAAGTATGAAATATTTGAGCCCAGTCCCAGGTACACAGCAAATGTTCAGAACATTTTCCTGAAATTGAATATGTATTTTATCTTCCATTCTCCTTTGTACAAACATGTGACATGACTCATACAAAATGTGAAAACTTTATTTACAATGTTGGACTTTATGTGACACTTACAAGCTTGCACATCCATATGACGTTTGAGAACTTTCATGGACATGCTGTAGAACCTGAATTTGTCCCTGTGATGCACATCTAATGATGGTGATTAAGTCAGGAGCCTCCCAGGGTGCTCCTGTGGGCCCAGCCCTTACTGCCTTTACTTCATTACGTTAGTTTCAATCAGCAACTAAAATATGAAGACTTAATAAAGAATATAAATAAGAACAATCCACACATACCAAAAACCAACTTAAACACATGAATGTCCAAAATTCATTATTTAAAATATGGTACACGTTACAGAAATACTTAATGATGGTCCAACCTACCACTGGATTTGCGATGTAGGCTTACTGAGCCATCAATTTAAATTAAAAAGCCTGAAATTTGGATATACAGAATAGATGAGCAGCTGCAGAAACAACCTTCTAAAAATATATAATATTATCCAGCAGATGGAAAAGCAATTATTTATTGAAAATATTCAGAATTTGATATTATCCAATAACTGCAAAAGTTGCTAGAAAGATATAATTAACATTTACTGAAGATTCTTAGTGGGTAAACTGTTTTAAATAAAACAAATATTTAGTAGTTCTTGGTTACTGGCAAAAGCAATCTCTTAAAATATAATGTTCATTCACCTTGAAAAGGAAACTACTAGCTTGGACATTTCCAGATAATTTTGAAGACCCAAAATAAAAACTCCCAGATGTGTGTGTGATAACACATATGATTTGCCCATCTTTGAAACGCAAAGTCTGTCAAAATAAAGCAGTTGCTCAACTTGGTTTATATTATTCGTCACACACTGTGACTAGATAAATGGGTCTTGTTCCCAGGTCTGGGGAACATAAGGACCCATGAAAGCCAGCAAAACACTAGGAGATCCTGATGTAAGAGAAAGACATAAGATAAAGAGTCAGAAGACCTGACTCTAACCACAACTTTACCTTTTCCAAGATGTGTGACCTGTCTCTCTCATCCATTCATTCACCTATTCCAGGTATCGGGGATACCACTGAATAAAACAGACATGCCCCTTACAGAGCTCATTTAATAAGATCTCACTAGCGCCTTAAACATGGTGGAGGAGGACCACAAAGATGGCAAGGAATTTGTGCCAAACATCACAATAGGAAGTCCATGGTGGGAACCATTTTCATGGAGTGGATAGTCTTTGCGTCTCTTTCTCCATAGAGCTGGAATAGAGACACCTGCTTTCTCCACCACAGTAAGGATCAAATGCTGTGAGCACTCATTATGTTGTACAAATTTGAAATTAAAAGAAGAAAAACACTGCCTTATCAGAATAGACTATTAGGAAAACCAGTTCTCTTAAGTTCAATTTTCTCAGAGCAAAGCTTGCCTCTTTCACAATATCTTCAGAAGGAGCCAAATATTTGCATGATTACAAGCTTCCTTCAACATTTTGAGTCCGGGTAAAGATCTTAATATCCCTAAGTGGGTCCCTATGTTTGGCAGAACACTTCAAACAATTTTAAAACTACTTGTTTTTAAAACTGGTTTTTACCTATGAGTTTCTTGAGGGGTTCAGAATATATCCCATAGAAACTCTCTTAACGGGTGGACCTGCATCTGTGAATTGCATGCTCAAACTGTTAATGCCAGCTGCATTTGTTACGATAATTACATAATTTAATTAAATACTGTGTTGGCTGATGAAACATGGGTGCTAAAATAAAAATAAAGTTATTTGTCTGAAAATTCAGTGAAATAAAAGACATGAAAGAAGCAAGTTGCTGAAGGAAATCTGTTATTGAATTAGATATGAGTATGATAACTGTGAAAGATGGGGGAAATAATAAAAATTTGAAATGGTTTTGCACTCAGATCATGTTACAAATATCTTTAAAATTTCTTTCAATTTAAAGAGACTGAAAATGGAAATCATGCAATAATATGCATGAAAGATGATACAGAATTAGAACTAGCAGACCCAAACTGCAAGAAAAGGCTTTGGGCTCAATCAAAAGAGTGGCAAATAACTGCATTTGTAGCTTTTCATCAAATACAGTATTTAGGCCACGCAGCACCTTTTTTTAAAAGATGATTCACCCTTTCACTGATTTTTCAGTTAACCAGAAAATATCTGGTCCCAGTCAGGTTAGCTAAGAGAGACTGTACAACCAGCCATGACCCTGGGGAATCTCTAGGAATACGGTGTTTCTTCTTTTTTGCTCTTTCTGATTTTTAATCATCTAACTTTTCTCAATGGTCATTCACTGCTTATTTAATTAAAACATTAAGTAAAAACATATACATATATATGTTTATTTATGTTATGTATAAGTTTCAGATATCCTGGAGCAAACAGCCGTTGTGTGTTTTAAGGAAAGAAAAGAAAGTCAAATATTTTAACTCACATAAAAATGTGTTGCTTACATAGTTAGTAACTTTGCCTTTTGCCTCACTATTTCTGGTGTGAGGATACCTACTTGCTTGTAAGGCTGGGTTAAGTGAGTTTCAATTAACATAAATCTCCCAAGTAACAGAAGCTGGACCTTTCTCATGTACAGGTTGACTCTGGGGCAGTAGAACCCTAGCATGAGTGAAAAGGTTTCCTTTTATTCATCTGGTTCTCCTCCTGCACATTTTGGGAAATGACACAAGTCCAGGCAAAGCACATCATGGGTCAAATGCACATCTCTGCCTGGACCCTAAAGAAACTGTGACTCAAAGCATCTCACTGGGGATGCCCAGGGGTTGTGCATGACCAGACACTGGCAAAGCAGTTTTGAAAAACCTCCTCCTCAAATGAAAATACACTGTGAGAAACCTGTAGCATGTACTGAACAAGAATCGAGTCAGTCAAACACCAAGAAAGACAGGTTTGTGTCAGTCTCGGTATCAAACACACTTCACCCTCCCTTCCCAGAATAATAACTACAACCAAAAAAAGGTTTACAGGAAGGGACCGTTGAAAGCAGTAAGATGGGATACACGATTAGACTCATGTTAGCCTTTACTTCAACCTTCTCCCTGCAGGCTGGAGTGGGGAAGGCTGGCCCTGAACCTGCCCGAGGTCCAGTTAAACACAACCAGTAGACTTATGGTGATATTTCTCTAAAAGTTCTACTGAGCCATTAGTTTTATTCCTCAGTAAACATGTCTCTAATTTCTGCTTTGCGAGAGAGCCTGGGTAAGGAATGAAGGTTAGATCATATCTCCACCAGTACGCAGGCAAGAAGTATGAATGTGATCAGAGAGAATGTCGGTGTTCCTGGCTCTCCCAGGCCCTTGGATAGCTGGGAGCCTGCTGGGCGAGAAGGGGACCCCCCAGGATAGAATCCTAAACTCCACAGTGCAGCTACTTGCTAGTGGAGACACTGCTCATGACAACCACTCAATTTTTTCATGAAGAACTTCCTAGAGCTATACCTAAGAAAGGGAAAGAAAACAAAAAACTCAACCTCAGATCAAAATAGAATGCTACATCTAGAATGCAGCTTAACTTCAAAGTGGTTGTTGAACTGTGGTGACCAAAGAAGATGCATCTTGGTCCTAACTCCCAGAAGCTGTAAATGTGACCTTATTTGAAAGAAGGGTCTTTCTAGATATAATTAAGTTGAGGATTTTGAGATGAAATTAACCTAGATTAATAGGGTGGGCCCTATACCCAATGACAAGTGTCCTTATAAGAGACAAGAGAAGACACAGAGGAGAAGGCCACGTGAAGACGGAGGCTGAGTTGGAGGTAAGCAGCCATACACCATGCAAGCCCCAGGAGCTGCAAAAGGCAAGGAGAGAAGCTCCCCAAAAGCCCCAGGAGAAAAGTGAGACACCTTGATTTTAGACTTCTGGCCTCCAGAGCTGTGAGAGAATAAACTTCTGTTGTTTTAAGCCACCAAATTTGTGGTGATTTTTAGCCCTAGGAAAGTAAGGCTAGGTAGAACAGTGTTATCAGAAGACTGGTAGAAAACCTCAAGAAACATCTATTGAAAATAGAAGTCTTATGTGTGGAAACAAGTATCATCCCCTTAGCCCCCAAAGCATGACGATTCTGAGGAGAGAAAGGAGCAGGACAGAGGGTAGAAACCTCCTCTAAATGCACACATGGGCTCCAGACCTGATGCATGAGAATCTGAAGGCTGGATCAGGGGCCAAACCCAGTCTGTGTCAGAATCACCTGGAGAACTTTTAAAAAATGCCAATTTCTCCATTTAAGGGTGGCTGAATCAGAATTTCTGGGGATCAGGCTCAAGAACCTGTTTTTCAGGGGCGCCTGGGTAAACGCTCAGTCGTTAAGCGTCTGCCTTCAGCTCAGGGCATGATCCCGGCATTATGGGATTGCGCCCCACATCAGGCTCCTCTGCTGGGAGCCTGCTTCTTCCTCTCCCACTCCCCCTGCTTGTGTTCCCTCTCTCACTCTGTCTCTCTCTGTCAAATAAATAAATAAAATCCTAAAAAA
>NC_048227.1:41922965-42013970 GCF_002007445.2 Ailuropoda melanoleuca
AAAAAAAAAAAAAAAAAAAAAAAAAAAGAACCTGTTTTTCAGAAGTTCCCATGTGATTCTGATGATCCATTCTCCTTAAAAATGACTATCCTGAGTGGTCTTCCTCTCCCCCAAATGCTTGAGAAGTAAATCTGAAGGCGACTTCTTTTGAAAAGACATGTTTTTAACAGGTTAGTTATTATTTAAAAACCACTTCTTCTGCTTACGTAAAGCTGACATAGATACATGATCTACAGAAAAGCACAGCGATGAAAGCAAAATCATCCGGATTCGTCATGTTGTTGAATCCTTCATGCACTTATTCCGAGCATTATTTATTTGCACATACGTGTATGTGTACAGTTGAACATCGCATCTCAAGCTCTGGTCCACAGACCAGCAGCATTGGCAATACTGGGGAAACAGCTAACGGTTCCGAATTTCAGGTCTTACCCAGGTCCTCCTGAGTAGGAATCTACATTTGCATATAGGTATTTGAGAAGCATCGGTTTAATGTAACTCAAACACACTACATTCCTTGTTCGGTAACTTGCTTTTTTCACACACGAAGATACTGTAAACATCTGTCCTTGGCAATACAGAGCTACACTGATTGATCTTTTTTTTTTTTTTTTTAAGATTTTATTTATTTGAGAGAGAGAGAGCGCACGCGAGCGCTTGCACGGGAGCAGGGGGAGGGGCAGAGGGAGAGCGATCCCAAGCAGACTCCACACTGAGTGTGGAGCCCAAGAGCTTGATGGTGGGCTTGATCTCATGACCCTGAGATCATGATTTGAGCCAAAACCAAGAGCCGGACACTCAATGGACTGAGCCACCCAGGCACCTCTATACCAATCTTTCTTAAAGTATGCATGGTACTCCTTTATGTACCAGAATTAATTTAATAAGTCCCCTTTTGATGATCATTTCTATTTGCCTTTTTTTTTCACTATTGCAAACAACACTGACATAAGAATCGTGAGAATACATCTTTCTGTTTTGTTATTATTTTTGGGTAAATCCCTTGAAGTGCTTTTGACAAGTCAGATGATGAGCATATTTATAATGCCAGGATGCCTTCCCCAAATGCTGCCCCAGTATATATGCTTACAGACACTGCCCATCAATGCTGGCTGCTTCACACCCTTCCCAACACAGCAGTTTTCCTAATAATTGTAACCTTTGCCTATCTGATACTTCAACATGGCAGTTCATTGATATTTTTTTCCCTGCACTTTTTCTAAAACCTATCAAAAAGCTGAATGTCTTTTCATACATTTATTGGCCATCTGTCTTTCTCCCTTTGTGAATTGTCCAGAGTCATTCTGGCTGTTTAAAATAACAGTTATAGAAGAATCTGCAGAATTACACAATTTAGAAATACAGTTTAATCACAATGAAAAGACAAGAAGAAAAAAAGAAGGAAGGGAGAAGAAAATGTGCCATAAAAAAGGATAATCAAAAGATTAGTTTGTGTGTTTATTTATAGACACTGGTTACAGCAATCCAGTGATTAGGCAAATTAATGCAGCTGTGTCTGATCGCAGCTCTGGGATCAGCCCCCACATCCTTTTCAACTGATGCCACCTGTCATTTAAGTATTTTGCATTTGCCTTTTATGTTACATACATTTCATGATGATTCCCATTTTAAAAACATCGCTAGTTAACTCTTTGGAGCCTGGCATGGTATGGATTCTTTTCTAATATGTCTTTTACACTCAGTAAGGGGAGAGCTAACCTCCCTACTGGGCAAGCAGGAGAAACGGTGCATTTGCCTCTGGAAAAGAACAACCCTCTCCCCATGTTCACTTTTTAGGAAAGAACAGTTGAATTCAGTTCAGTGGGTATAAAACTGGTTCATTGCTCAGAACCAACTGAACAAAATGGGGGTCAGATGTGGTATACTGGCTGGACTTCGGGTCTTCAATAGCACATGCTTCCCACACCTCATTCTGCAGGATGGATGCAGTCCCTAGGCTCCCTGAGTGACGCAGGCCTGCTCTGACACTGAGACATCCTTCAAGGGCTCCACACCATGCATGCAGACCCTCCCTACCTACCTAGTGGCAGGGTCTTCTCATAGGACCCTTGGAAATCTCTTTCAAACTGAAGATGACGCTGAGGGGGTGACAACCCACCTCATTCGCCCCTGCCATCCTCTGTTGTTGCAATTTCATTTGTGAATGGAGACAAATCTGTCACCTTCATTTACCGAGCATTTTCCACATACGGCAAGAGCGCTGTACCGGGTGCTGAGGAGGAAGGGCTGCAGAGAAATGGTGAAGACATGGGAGAGAGAGAGTCTCCAGCCTCTGCTTCACAGTGTGCAGGATGTGAGCAGACTGAACAAAGTCTTACTCAACACGTTTCAGGATGTTACAAGGAGGCCTCACTATAAAGCCTGAAGAAAGGAATTTTAGAATAAAAAGATAAGCATAACCTTTTAGAGCGGATCCTATGTAAACATACAAAGCACACAAACCTTGGGGAACAGGCAGGCTAAAATAGATTTCAGTAGCCGCTAGAATAGGAATGTTATGCACAATAGATTCTTATGGGTTTTAAAGGGATTGGAAACTCTGGAACACATCTTAAAAATGTGGGTCAGAGTCAAGGAAGCTCATTGTTGCAATGTTGGAAGATACTCCTCGGTGCTACTGTCAGATATGAAGCAGCAGGGAGGGGAGGCCCTGGGTCCGCCACAGGTATGCGGAGTTGTAGACTTTAATATTTGGATAGGGATGCAGAGAGGAGAAAGAATGGAGACCTTTAAGCAAAAAGAGACAGAAAAATGAAAATGAATCTATCGATCTATCTGTATAGATAGATATATACATAGTTGACCCTTGAACAGTGTGGGGGTTAGGGATGTTGACCTCCCTGCACAGTTGAAATCCATGTATAACTTTGATTTCCCCAAAACTTAACTAATAGCTTCCTGTTGACTGGAAGCCTTACTGATAACACAATTAACACATATTTTGTATATTATATACTATATTCTTACAATGAAGCCAGAGAAAAGAAAATGTCATTAAGACAAACATAAGGAACAGAAAATACATTTACAGTACTGTATTGTATTTATCAAAAAAAACCCCATGTGTAAGTGGACCCTAGCAGTTCAAACCCATGTTGTTCAAAGACCCATCGTGTATGTGTGTGTCTCTCAACCTGAGTGAGGTGAGTGACTGTTTTAACTGTGTGAATAAAGTTCAAATGAACATTCAACCTCACAGTAAAAAAAGTAGTAAAAGAGATAAAAGAAGTATCTCTCTCATGTCACTGTGTTTGGTACATGTGTGGTGCGTCTTTCCGTCTGGCTCTTAAGAGTAATCTCTCTTTTTTTTTTTTAAGATTTATTTATTTATTTGAGGGAGAGCAAGCACGAGTGGGAGGCACAGAGGGAGAGAGACTCTCAAAATCTCAAGCCGACTCCGCACCCAGCGCAGAGTCTGACTTGGTGCTAGGTCTTAAGACCCTGAGGTCACGACCTGAGCTGAAACCAAGTGTTGGATGTTTAACCAACTATGCCACCCAGGTGCCCCAACAGTGATACCTTCTTTAAGAGTGATAAAGAGTGACATGGACCATATATTCTAGAACCAATTCTAAAACAGTAAGAAGTAGCCAAATGCCCGGTGGTTTAGGTAGACACTCAAACACATGAAGGTCATCATTCGGTCTGACCGAAAAGTGAACAGTGGAGTGGTCAAAAGAAAAGGCAAAATCACAAAATGGCTATGGCAGCAAATTTCTGCTCCTCATACCCCAGCCAACCTGACTTGTCAGGGGGGAGCATCTTTTGTTCCATTCCCCCCTGAGAGCGGGGACGGCAAGCTGTTGACAACTCCCACTGTACAAAGAGTTGTTCACACTACAAAAGTGTTTACTGCTTACAAGTGATGCTCAAAATTAATTCACAGCAGCAACACCAGCAGAAAGCTTTGACAGACTGTCTTATGTGTTGACACAGTTGTAAGTTGTTAGATAAAAAAAGTAACACACTTTCCCTCTTTTCCAGCCCATACACATCAAAGTTGCTCCTAAGAGAGAACATGAAAGGTGTCTGAGATTGTGAATGCCGTCCTGCAGGTGAGATTTCCGGTTCTGGAGTTCATGGCTTTGGGCGTGAGAAGAAGGTGGACCCTGGTGTTGAGGGGAAGTGAGGTGGTGAGCCTCTCACCCAGCCTCAGCTGCAACTGGTCACAGTGGTTGTTTTTCCTTTAAGAGTACTTCCCTCTAGGGCAAGCCTCAGGCACCATGGTGGGAAGTGGAGTAGAGCTGTTTATATACCCCCTCAGCAGCAGAAACCTTGCTAGTATGGCAGCTTTCATAAGACACAAATCATTCATTTCCTTATTCCTTTTCAAACGACAATCATTTACTTACTATGGCTTCAGGGAAGCTGGAAAGATATGACTCGCTTGTTCCGAAATGATTTATACTAAAAAATCAGAAAGATGCAGTCTTATTTAATTATCTCAAGCCACTCAAGATCATTACAGTTAAAAAGAAGAAGCAGGAGGAGGAGGAGGAGGGAAGAAGCAGCAGCGGCAGCAGCCAGGTGGGAGAGCAAATATTGGGCCTTCTCTCGAAGACACTATACAAACTCACTGGGGCGCGGCTCAGCTCTGTGCTGTGCTGTGTAGAGAAGGTGTTGTGTTAGAGATTTCCTGTTGAGCAGAGCGTCCTCTCCATGAGAAGCCACACGCCTTGGAAAATGAAGATTACTATTTAACACTGTAGCTGTGCTTCCCCAGATCAGAAGTTGCATTCATGTCAAAACTGGGCAGTGCAAGAGCTTTCTTTAGGAAGGCTGTATTTAAGTAGCTGTTGAAAATAGCATAGCTCTGACCTGGAGGAAAACTGTGAATCAGGCAAATTCTCTGACTTCCCATGGGCTTTTTCACACCAGCCCCTCCATTTCCACTCACACTGGCCGTGATCTGTGGGTGCTGGGAGAGTTTCTGGCTTTGCCCTCACCCCGTCCCTGGTCCATAATTCTCTCTCCTTCCTCGTCACCAAATTCCCCTTTCTTTTGGTGTTAGAGGACAGAATTCGTATCAAGATACAAATGACTGGTGCTGCAGGACAGTCATCTGTGCAAGGTGCTGAAGAGCTGTGAGAGCGCACTCCGAGCTGGTGGAATTCCTGCCAGTGTGATGGGAAGCACTGAGAAGGCTTTAAACACCGAGGGAAGAAGGGATATTGGAGTGCCCTCAAAATCTGGGATCAGGGAGGTCTGCTTTACCCAGATAGCCCGAGCCCAGAATTCAGGGGTTCATGGGCAGCCAGCAGGAGAGCCAACCTGACCAAGTAAGCCACGTGTTAGCAAGCACTGGTCCTGCCAATGATGGTGACCATGACACAGCACTAACTCTGACGGAGCCTTTCCCTTGTGCTGGGCATTGCATTATGTACTTTACATGTGTTGTCCCATCCAATACTCAATAACCCTGAGAACGGGGGCTTTTGCTCTCCCTTGTTTACCAAGGTGGTAACTGAGGTTTAAAGAGGTTAGGTAACTCGCTTAAAGCTGTAACAGCTAATAAAAGTGGCAGAACTGGAATTGAAATCCAACGGAGTCTGGACCGAGTGCCCTTCTATTGCGTCCCGTGGTTTCATCCCAGTGTAAACCATCTATCGTGAACAGCCAGCACCGGCCCCACTTCCTGGTTTACCACAGTGGAACGCGAAGAGAACTACAGGCCACACTGCAGATGCAAAAGGCCTTTCTCATGTGAATGTGGTAGAGTAAGAAGAACATGAAATCAGAACACAGACAGATCTGGTTAGAATCCTGGCCCCGCCTGGGACCTGCGGTAAATCTCTGACTTTAGTTTTCCCATCTATCACATGAATCTGATACTGCCTCGTTCACAGAGTTGTTTGTGAGTATTGAATAGGGTAATACCCATGAAAAATGGTTTCGGAAGCATAAGCTGTTAAGTGTTAGTAATTCCTGTTACTATGGTCTTTCAATGGGAGGAGCAGTTCCTGAGAACAGAAGATTGCCCTTCATGCAGGTACGAGCTAGCCCGACCTGACAAAGCCAGGAGAAGGTTCTCAGGTTGATGACTGGGGCAAAGGGAGCGGACGCAGGTTACTAGGCTGTCATTTGTAATAATGAAGTTTGACCCCAAAAAACAACACATGAAGATGACTTCTGTAATGCGGATGACAGATGGTAACGTTCAGTGAATTCAGAGTAGGCGACCCCTTCCGCATTCACAGCCTGCTTCAAGACCTGTGTGTCAGCTGCTGAACTAGAGTATGGGGTGCCATCTTCTTACTGGTGATCGCACGTATGCCTTTGTACACTGCAGACTGGGTTCAAAAGAAAGGGTCACCTTTGTGCAGTTGACTCCTCATTTTGTAACAATTCCAAAATGCAGTCGCTTCTCCCAAAGTATTTCAAAGACACCAACCTGCTGAGACCCAGGGGCATCCATCAGGGTACTAAACTTTCTTCTTCTAATGGCCTCAATCTCAGTGAATACTTTTGAATAGATAGGTGAGCTCCAGAAGGACTATCTGTGGTTATTAATCTCACCCTTTGTTATGGAGCGTCTCAATCCTTTTTCTACACATGAGCTCACCCTTCAAACCACCACATTTGTGACCATTTTGGGGAGGGTTGAACTAAAGTTTAAAGCATTATGTCACTGTAAACAAATAATCACATGGTAGCGTGAGTCTGTGGAAAATACAGCATTTCACTTTTGTGGTGTTGGTTCCACTATAAGAACAGGGAACCCAAATGATGAGGTCAGTGGGCCAGCTGCCACACAGAAGAGAATGCCAAGTCCTCATACACAGAGCAAGTTGCTTTCACTCACAACTAAAAAATTAAGCTCATTATTCTGACACTGGCCAACAAAAGTGATTGCTTTCCTAAATTAAATGGACTGCTTCTCCCTGCATTACACATTCTTGCCAGGAGGTCAAGAGGGCTGTTACCCTTGCTGCTGATGACATGACCACATCCAGGCTTGTTTTGTTATCTTGTGCCTGCCTAATATCTAGGCACATTTCTACCTAATAAAAAGTAAATGAAAACATGCTACCACGACTTAGCAGCAATATGGAGGCAACAGAAGGTGTAAGGGGTAAGAGAGGAAGTTATTTAAATCCTAGACACCTCACCCAGTCAATGAGGGTAAACCATACTCTTCTGCTGAGTGGCTGTGGCTTCCAGTTGTAAGCAATGGGTGGACAGGTATGTATACTGTTATGTAGGTCAACCTGATTTTGTCTCTGTCTGTTTTTGCCTAAGGCAGAACATTATTCCTCCAGCATGCAATGGAGCTGATCAGAGCTCCTGCATCATTTTTTTCTAGCAAATGTAATGAAAGCATTAGAACAAGGGTGGCTTATATTCTAGCCACACTTTTTACCTTCCTATGTCCACCAACCATTCTTTTGGGTATCCAGGCTTAGAGCCCTTGGGTCTTCTCTGATTTCTATTTCTCTTGTTCAGTCCTGAATCTATCAATATTCACATTCAGTACTCATTAAAGTCTCACTGATTACTCCTTTGATACGTGTTTAGACTTTATCTCTATTCTCTACTTCTTCTGTCACCATTTTGTTCAGGGTCCTCTTCCAGGCCCCTCCACCCATGGCTACACCATCACAAGAACTTCCTAATGGTGTTATGCCTCTTGTTTCTGCCCCCACCAATCTGGGACAGAAGGACACCATCACTGAATCACAACAGTGGCCATCCAGGGCTTATGCGGGGCAAGTTAAAAAACTCAGCTTGTATTCATGGCCCTCAACAACTTGGTAACGAACCTGCCTCACCAATCCTATTATCCACTTCTGTCCTTCTGCACAAACCCTCCCACCCCCCAACCCACCCACATCCATGCCCCTGCATACAACCTTTTCCCCTTCTTCATTTTGTCTGGCTACTCACCAAGGCTCAAGTAATTTACATTTCCTCTAGGAAGATAGCTCTGGATACTTCAGGAGAACATGTAGCCCTGGCCCAGACTGCTCATTTAGTGATAAGCAATGTACCTCCTTGTGACCTCTTTTATAATATTTATTGCTTTTATTGCTATTCAAATATAAATTGGTTAATTTGTCTCTTCAATTAGACTTATCATGGCTCCCAGAAGATTACGTATTCTACTCGTTTGTATCATCTCTGCCCACCCCATCCTTTGTCCTTCTTCTCCTCCTTCACAACCCATGTAGCAATTGCAATAAGTAAGGACATCTTTTTGTCTATGTCCTGAGGAGATATCAGGAAGGGAACCTAAATGACACACGAGAGTAAACTCAGCAGAGGCATAACTGGCCCCCTCTGGGTGGATGACATCACAGAACTGAATAAACCCTGAGTCCAGTACCTCTGCAGTCAGCAAACATGCCACACTGCCAAACACTGTCACCTATGTTAAACCTGGTAATGACTCTGCGACTGAGATATAACTCAGTATGTAAGGGAGAGAGAGGAGGAGCTAAAATATGTCCTCTACAGAAATTCATTTTTCCCCTAATGCTTTAAATACATGCCTTCACTTTTTACCCATTTTTATTTGGAAATATTTCACATTGTGAAAAGTTTTTTTTTTTCTTATGATGCACATCACTGGTCTGCTTGGGGTTACCATCAATCTGGGCATGGAGAGAGATGAGGGCAGTTCTTTGACAAAAGGGTGGATAGGCAGTCTTTCCTGTTCGATGGGGTTCAGTGAGACCGGGGTAACCTGGTACAGCTGGAGAAGCTGGGCTCAGTTCAAGTTCTCAGGGCTCTAAGGTCCCATTTCTCTGGGATAGCAATAATTATGCAGCAGGATAGTCAGTGCACAGCAGAATAACTGGAATGGCAACCTTTTCAACAATGGTGGCTTCCAGAGTGAAGCTTTTTGCATTACAGAGCCCAGATCTTCTTAACTAAAAGGAATGGGAGTGGGCTGCCAGATGAGTTGGTGTTCATGTCTAAATTGAGAGTTGCGTACTCTGGTGGAACCGAAGCCTTGTGCAAACAACTGGTATTTGCTTTGGTCAAGGCTCTGGAGGGAGAGGAAAAGGGTGGGCCAATTCCTTCCCATCAACCTAGTTGGGAGAGTCACGTGGAGACTTGGGGCCTTAGATTTCTAACAATCAGTTATTGGGATATATGGTCAGGTGCAGACACAGAACAGATGGTATGAAACGTGCAATAAATAGATCCAGACCTTGTCAGATCCTGAGAGTTAGACTTTTAGAATAATTTCAACAGCACCCTTATTTTTAACCATTTGTCTGCTTCTCTCCCAATGGAGAGCATGCCCTTGCACACCACTGCTCCTCAGGCAGCATGCTGTGACTACCTTTGTGCAAAAATGAGAATGAAATTAAGGAATGAAGGCTACCAAAGCAGACTTGCCTTCCTTCAAAGTGGTTTTCTCATCCTACAAAAGTTTTCTTTACAGCTGCTGTCATTGTCCTTCAACTCAACACGGTCGACTAAAACAGAATCTCTGCCATCTTCATCACAAGCACTGTGAAGCTCTGTTCCCTCCCATCACCTCTATACCCACCCAGCTCTCTCTCACATCTTAGAAGTCGACAACAGGAGTCCAGAAAATGATGATGCTTCTGCACCAATGACCCCAGGCTACAAATTCCCCCCAAGTTTTATTGAATGTTTGATGTTGATCAGAATGCTGGTCACAACCTTTAAAACAGAGGATTCAATGCTATTATCAAGATTACTAGAAGCCTTGTATTCTCTCACATGAACCCCCCTCTCGTTTAATCCCTCACTCACTAAGCCTTTATGTGCCCACTGAGGTCTTATGGCCAGTCGAGCACTGATGACGTGCAGCTCCAGGACAGGCTCCCACCTCTTCCCCTGCCACTGGGTCTGCACTCCTGAACTGGCACTTCTTCTCTTAACTACTGACAGCAGATCCACTTTCCATCCTGGCTGCTCCTTACTTTCCACTACCCTGTCACTTCTCTTCTCTCATCACTTCACCCAAGCTTCCTGAACTCCTCTAAGACTAATTACTCTTCCACAGACATCACCCCTAAAAAACAGCCTCTCCTCCTGTGACCATTCAGTCCTGCAAGCATAACCCTGACCCCACGGTAGGTTCTGCTGTTGCTAAGGCTGTGTTTCTTCACCTCCAGAGGTATCTATCTTCTTCCTGTTTCTTTCTTTTTTTTAACTTTCAGGATTAGTTCTATTACAGATAAAAAGGACTATTAAAGTAGGTTATGGTTATGTGAACTGTAAGGTGGCCCTATGGAAAGAGCCTGGCTTTGGAGTCAGACAGATCTGTTTTCAAACCCTGGTCACAATTTCAATAATAGCTGTAGCAACTTTGACAAATCATCTAATTCTTCTTGGCCTCATCTGCCACATTTGCAAAATGGGGGTGACAATTCTTACCCCATTGTTTGTTCTGTTAAGGATTCAGTGTATGAAATGCTTTACTCATAGAAGGCACCCTAGAAATGTTCCTTCTCGGACACATTCCTCCCCTCCCCCTATACAAGATGATATGGAAGATGGCTCCATCAATAGGAAGGAGAGGAGACACCCGTGGTAAAATTAAACAAAGCTTATCATAATTAACAGATTAACTGACAATATAACCAATATAATTTGTTATCAAAATCTAGAGATTAAGACATGTTTTTTTTAAACAAAGTAACGAAATTAGTTCTACAGGAGCAACAAATAGCAGAAGAAAGAGGTCGCTGAATGTGAACTCCACAGCTAGGCCCTATAACAAAATGCATGTTAAGCTATGTTACTGTATTTTTTAAGTGTCCTGTAAAGAAACAGGATATAGGGAAACCAGTGTGTGAGAAAGACTTGGCCTTATGTGCAGAGCTGACAAGTATGCAAAAACCTAGACCAGATTCCCATTTTAAAAAGGAACTTGCAGAGTGACTAAACCCATTCTGAAAGTGAGGCTGTCCTAGTGTGCCGAGTAATCCTGGGACCCTCAGGCTGTGCAGCACACAAAACGCCCATGTGCATGATGCCACGAAGAGAATAACGTGCCACAGGCAGAAAAGGGACCGGGCATGTCTGGCCTCCACTTGCCATTTTGAAACACAAGACTCACCTAAGGAATACCCACACTAACCTTTTACTCAACTCTTCTCCCACTGCAAGGCAATAGACTAATGACACAGTGCAGCTGTCTCTGAACTCTATGCTCTCTGACAGGTAAACCCCACTCTGCAAATACCCCAGCAGCACATTCAGATGCTTCTGCCATAGCAAGGAAAAGCACGTGTGTTTGAATGAAAGATGGCTTTCAACTGTTTAAAGATGCCACGATAGCTAAATCGTGGAAGGAGCCGAGATGCCCTTCAACAGATGACTGGATTAAGAAGATGTGGTCCATTTATACGATGGAATATTACTCAGCCATCAAAAAGAATGATTTCTCAACATTTGCTGCAAGACGGACGGCACTGGAGGAGATAATGCTAAGTGAAATAAGGCAAGAAGAGAAAGAATTATCATATGGTTTCACTCATTTATGGAACATAAGAAGTAAGAAGATTGGTAGGAGAAGAAAGGGGGGGTAAACAGAAGGGGGAATGAACCATGAGAGACTACGGACTCTGGGAAACAAACTGAGGGCTTCGGAGGGGAGGGGGGTGGGGGATTGGGATAGGCCAGTGATGGGTAGTAAGGGAGGGCACGTATTGCATGGTGCACTGGGTGTTATACGCAACTAATGAATCATGGAACTTTACATCAAAAACTAGGGATGGACTGTATGGTGACTAACATAGTATAATAAAAATATTATTAAATTTAAAAAAAACTAAAGATGCCACGAATCTATTAGCTTGAACTTCAAAGAACAAATTCTGAGAAAACTGAAAATCAGGGTGTGGCAAGTAGAACTGGATCTAAACCATTTCTCTGTTCTTTTCCAGAAAAACAGTGCAAACTGAAGTAGGCTCCAGTCTCTTCTCCCAAGTTTTACTACTTGCCACACTTCTGAAAATATCTTCTACATAGTTCTGTCTCTGGACAAACAGATTCTTATTCAAGTTGTGGTTAAATGCTACTCCATGAGCTCATTTTTCTATGATTTGTTGGACATTTTAATGTGGCTTTTACTGAGAACAGTTTAAAGAGAATTATCTTTGAGAAGCCTGTGGGATTCTATAATTCTCTGGTGCTCTTCCCAATCAGGATGATTTATTCCAAGACAATTCTAAACCAGGAAGGACTTGATGCCCAGATTTCTAATAAGCTTGGCTGCTGTCTTGCAAAGCCAGGAAGTGTAGGACAGTGGGAAGGGCGAATGGATCTAGGCTTAAATCTATTCTGTGTGGCCAGGGCACGTGATTTCATCTGCCTGAGAGGTGACTATAAAATGTAAGAGGTGGTGATGCCTTCTTAGATTCTCCAGTCCTAATACTCTATGATGTTACAATGTCTATTCATACTGCATATATACATATGCAATGAAGCCCAGGATACGCTTTCTTATAACCAAAGGCTCATTCTAGATTTAATCAAAGAGACAAATGGGAGAAACACAGACATGAACGGGGTGGTGAAAGTCAGTTTAAATCACCAGGGACATACAAACAAGTACAATAATGGTCGGGGTGGGGGGAAAGATCTACGTAAGTCTTTCTCTTGGAAAATCCTTGAAAAATCACTACCATAGCTTGGAGACTACATGCCAATATGAATAATTGAGGTGAATTCATTAAGTACACTAGAGGACTCTTCCTAGGAGCTAGAACATATTAAACTAAGGAAGAAGTTTTTAGGCTTACTCCTCCAGCTCCACCAACTCCTTGCCACTAAATAATAATCCTCAACAGCCCTGTCAGCAAATGAAACATACAAGCTGAAGTAAGACCTACAAACACAATACCCATAACCCACGTCAATGTCTGTATTAATTGATACACCACATGTTTTAGTAATAAGAAAGTGAGGGTGGAAAGAACAGTGGGATAAAATGAATCTTGCCAACTTCAAGGATGAGCTGGGGAAGCAGGTTTGCATTTTGAAGGAACACCCTTTCTACTCCATCAGCTTCCCCTACACACACTTGAACAAGGTGAATAGACAGATTATGTCCACTTTACTTCCCCGTCTGCTCTTAAGGTGACCTCATTGAAAAAGAGGCACCAAAGGCCTTTATTGCTAATCATCAGATAAAAAAGTCTGTTGGCAGGAATTCTGTATGTCCATGGCTGAAATCTGGAATTGTCTGATGTTATATCTTTTCTCCACCCTTTCTCTCTTTTCTCTCTGTCCTCTTATTCCTTGCCAAGTTGCTCATGATTCAGTTTTGTAATATTTAATGTTTCACGTAAAATGCTGTGGGCCTTGAGCTGTTTGGTGAGAGAGTTGGCTAAACCAACAAATACTCATAAATACCGTTAGGAAGTAAAACAATGAGGGTGGAGGTAGAGAAATGCAGCCCGCAGCTTGTCCCCGTCCTCGGGGACAGGGCCCGTAAAGATGCTCGGGCTTACTGGGGTGGGGGGGCAGTTACAAACTGCTGCCTCATGCTCCGGGATGCTGCTCCCGGCCTATTTTCTGACAGAGAAGAGTCTGCTGTTAGTTCTGTGTATGAACATCCCTCTGGTTTTTTTTTTTGTTTGTTTGTTTGTTTTTTTTCTGGGAGAAAGAGGGGGAAGGGAAGGGATGCTCAAGAAACCAATAGGTCTCAAAGAGTATTTGTAAACGAACATGGGAAATGTGATTGTGTAACAGTGTTCTGATGATATGCTTATTTTCTATACGAACACCACCTGCTGTACTTTCACACTGGCGAGGATCCTCTGAATCTGTGAAGAAATCACTTTTAGTTAATGAGATAGGAAAAAGAAAATGAATGTAGGAGAGAGCACAGGAAGACAGGAGGCCATAACGTTGGTAAGATCATTGTTTTGGACAGGATTAAGCCAGACTGCAGGTAATAGAGATCTCCCCCTCTCCCCCACAAAGAAGCTTAAATAACAAAGTTTATTTCTCCTTCCTATAAAAGAAGTCAGGGGTAAACGGTCTAAGACTGTATGAATGTTTATGAATATTTCTCATTCATCAGGACCAAGGCTTGTTTCTGTTTTCTATCAGTCCTATCATGGGGTCCTCCTCCTCTAAAGTCCAAAATGGTGCTGGTGCTCCAGCCATCACATTTATGTTCGAAGCAATAAGATGGAGGAAAGGGTGAAGAACGGTGTGGCCCTTCCCTTTTAAGACTTCCTGGAACACACACACACACACACACACACACACACACACACACTTCTCTGTACATCTCATTGGCTATGATGGGGTCACATGGGCAGGGAGTCTAGGGAACATGCCTTTTAGCTAGCAGCAATGTGGCTTTCTGGCTAGCAAATCTACTACACAAGGGAGTCTGTTAATTGGCCAGTAAGGAGAAGAAAGCTTTTTGGTGACTAACAAGTCGTCTCTCTGACATGATGAAGGCTTTGCAAGCTTCCTTATTTACTGAGGCTGTGTAATATGAAGAGAGCAACACACGACAGATAGAAACATAAAAAACACTATTGTAGTGAAGTAATAGTATGGTACAGAGTTTAAGAAAAATCATATAGATTCTCTAGTCATAGACTCAGTGATGTCTTCAAATGATTTAATGTCATTCACAGGGAAGGGGTCATATATCACACGGTGCTGCAGAGACACCGCACTGAGTCCAGTGGTAGCAAACATTTTCAGTCAATAGGTTTGGACAATGCAATAGACATAAAACCCTCCGAGCTGTATTTAATACTAATCCAGTGGCATGAAGCACGAGGAAGGAGGGAGACAGAACAAACATCCTGGACAGCAATAAAATGATCTTGCTAAAGAGTTACTCGGAATTAATTAAGACACTGCCACAAGGGGACAATAATTGAATAATTCCCTAGGATGTGAGGAAAGTATTACTGATTGGTGCAATCTGGAAATTTATATTAAATACCTTAAAATTCTGCAAGGCTCTGACCCAGCAAATCTATTTCTAGAAATTTAACTTAAGAAAAATAGCCACGGATATACCCAGAGACTTATCCATGCAGACGTTCATCAGAGTTATTTAAAACAGTAAGTGGGAAACAAACCTCTTCAATACCTAATGAAAGAGGACTGGCTAAGTAAATGCTGGTCCATTCATTCTAATGTAGCAATTGAAAATGATATGATTAAGAAAATTAAGTCATGGAAAAGTCATAATTCTATAAAGTATAAAAAACAGGTTATAAAACAAAACATACAGTGTGATCCTGTTTTTTATTTAAAAACTGAAGTATCTATGTTATCATGCACACCTGAACTGATAGCCTCAAATGAAAGATCTCCTATTTTACTAATGAGTACAAAATTAAAAAAAAAAAATCAAACAGTTTTGCTAACTTGAGTTTACAAACCTTCAGGAATGTGATGAAATAATTATTTATCTTATGATATTTACTTCATATTCATATTTCAAATTATATTCATATAAAATAATTGATTTGTAAATGTTTTGGAATCATATTTCAGGAAAAAAATTTTATCCAGATGTTTCACGTTCATCTCCAATGTCTTCTTCATTGTTAGAATCCCTTTTGAGTCACCCAACACCTGTGACTGAGATGTAATCTCTGACTTTGTATGTGATGTTATCACTGGAAAGTTGATCCCAAGTGAGAAATAACCATTTGCATCATATTAAGAAAGCTGGTGTTATGATTCGATATGTGATCTTCACTATGCAGCTACTTATGGTGTTGCTTTTATGGGAGAAGATATTTGCAAATGACATTACAGATAAAGGGCTGGTATCCAAGATCTATAAAGAACTTCTCAAACTCAACACCCAAAAAACAAATAATCCAGTCAAGAAATGGGCAGAAGACATGAACAGACACTTCTGCAAAGAAGACATACGAATGGCCAAGAGACACATGAAAAGTGCTCTTTGAAAAGACTTGTTCTTGATGGCATCCAACCTGGGGTGTGAGGTCATGCTTTCAGGTAGAACGGCCACATTTCTGTTGACTTTTATCATCTATTTTTAGAGCAATTCCATCAGGTGACATTTTTCTACAAGGACCTAAAACTTTTATTAACTGAGGTGATTTCAGAATAATGAGTCTTTGCCCAAATAGTACTTTGTTATTCAAAATAAATTGATAGAATGCCCATAATCAGAGAAAATTAATATGAATTTGATCATAAGATGACACCCATTTTTATAATGGGTAGGAGTGGCCAAACAAAACCCCTTTCTTGCCTTATATTCACACGTATTTCATGTATACACAGAAAAAAGACTAGAAGGACAATCTATAATAATGTCTGCAGTGGTTACTGCTGATAAGGAGATTACTCTGGGATATTTAAACTTTCTTCTGTTTGCTTCTCTTTATTTTCTTTTTTTAAAGATTTTATTTTATTTTTTTTTATTTATTCAACAGAGAGGGAGACAGCCAGCGAGAGAGGGAACACAAGCAGGGGGAGTGGGAGAGGAAGAAGCAGGCTCATAGCAGAAGAGCCTGACGTGGGGCTCGATCCCATAACGCCGGGATCACGCCCTGAGCTGAAGGCAGAGGCTTAACCGCTGTGCCACCCAGGCGCCCCATGCTTCTCTTTATTTTCTAAAGTTTCCTCAATGAAAGAGAATGTCAAAATTGGAAAATAGTATTAAGAATAAAAAAGAAGCAAAGGCACCCCAGAACCAAAGAATACTCATTCTATTCTAATGCCCATGGAACATTCTCAAGAATAGATCATGTCCTGGGACAAAACAGGTCTCAACCGATACCAAAAGATTGAAATTATCCCATGCATATTCTCAGACCACAACGCTCTGAAATTGGAACTCAACCACAAGGAAAAACCTGGAAGAAACTCAAACACTTGGAGGCTAAGAACCATCCTGCTCAAGAATGACTCGATAAACCAGGAAATCAAAAAACAAATTAAACAATTTATGGAGACCAACGAGAATGAATACACAACGGTCCAAAACCTATGGGATACTGCAAAGGCAGTCCTAAGGGGGAAATACATAGCCATCCAAGCCTCACTCAAAAGAATAGAAAAATCTAAAATGCAGTTTCTATATTCTCACCTCAAGAAACTGGAACAGCAACAGAGGGACAGGCCTAACCCACTGACAAGGAAGGAGTTGACCAAGATTAGAGCAGAAATCAATGAATTAGAGACCAGAACCACAGTAGAGCAGATCAACAGGACTAGAAGCTGGTTCTTTGAGAGAATCCATAAAATTGGCAGACCACTGCCAAGACTTATCCAAAAACAAAGAGAAAGGACCGAAATTATTAAAATTATGAGTGAAAAGGGAGAGGTCACGACCAACAACATTGAAATTGGAAGGATTATTAGAAATTTTTATCAACAGCTATATGCCAAAAAACTAAGCAATCTGGAAGAGATGGAGGCCTTCCTGGAAACCTATAAACTACCAAGACTGAAACAGGAAGAAATAGATTTCTTAAATAGGCCAATTAACTATGAAGAAATTGAGTCAGTGATAAACAACCTTCCAAATAATAAAACTCCAGGCCCAGACGGTTTTCCTGGGGAATTCTACCAAACATTCAAAGAAGAAATAATACCTATTCTCCTAAAGCTATTTCAAAAAATAGAAACAGAAGGAAAGCTACCAAACTCATTCTATGAGGCTAATATTACCTTGATCCCCAAACCAGGCAAAGACCCCCTCAAAAAGGAGAATTACAGACCGATTTCTCTAATGAATATGGATGCCAAAATCCTCAACAAGATCCTTGCTAATAGAATCCAACAGTACATTAAAAGGATTATCCATCATGACCAAGTGGGATTCATACCTGGGATGCAAGCATGGTTCAACACTCGCAAATCAATCAATGTGATACATCATATCAACAAGAAAAGACTCAAGAACCATATGATCCTCTCAATTGATGCAGAAAAAGCATTTGACAAAATACAGCATCCTTTCCTGATTAAAACCCTTCAGAGTGTAGGAATAGAGGGTACATTTCTCAATCTCATAAAAGCCATCTATGAAAAGCCTACTGCAAGCATTATTCTCAATGGGGAAAAGCTGGAAGCCTTTCCCTTAAGATCAGGAACACGACAAGGATGCCCACTCTCGCCACTATTATTCAACATAGTACTAGAAGTCCTTGCAACAGCAATCAGAAGACAAAAAGGGATCAAAGGTATCCAAATCGGCAAAGAAGAAGTCAAACTGTCTCTCTTTGCAGATGACATGATACTCTATATGGAAAACCCAAAGGAATCCACTCCCAAACTATTAGAAGTTATAGAACAATTCAGTAAGGTGGCAGGATACAAAATCAATGCCCAGAAATCAGTTGCATTTCTATACACGAATAACGAGACTGAAGAAAGAGAAATTAGGGAATCCATCCCATTTACAATAACACCAAAAACCATGCGTTACCTTGGAATTAACTTAACCAGAGACGTAAAGGACCTATATCCTAGAAACTATAGATCACTTTTGAAAGATATTGAGGAAGACATAAAAAGATGGAAAAATATTCCATGCTCATGGATTGGAAGAATTAACATAGTTAAAATGTCCATACTACCCAGAGCAATCTACACTTTCAATGCTATCCCGATCAAAATACCGAGGACATTTTTCAAAGAACTGGAACAAATAGTCCTTAAATTTGTATGGAACCAGAAAAGGCCCCGAATCTCCAAGGAACTGTTGAAAAGGAAAAACAAAGCTGGGGGCATCACAATGCCGGATTTCGAGCTGTACTACAAAGCTGTGATCACAAAGACAGCATGGTACTGGCACAAAAACAGACACATCGACCAATGGAACAGAATAGAGAACCCAGAAATGGACCCTCGGCTCTTTGGGCAACTAATCTTTGATAAAGCAGGAAAAAACATCCGGTGGAAAAAAGACAGTCTCTTCAATAAATGGTGCTGGGAAAATTGGACAGCTACATGCAAAAGAATGAAACTTGACCACTCTCTCACACCATACACAAAAATAAACTCCAAATGGATGAAAGACCTCAATGTGAGACAGGAATCCATCAAAATTCTAGAGGAGAACATAGGCAACAACTTCTATGACATCGGCCAGAGCAACCTTTTTCACGACACATCTCCAAAGGCAAGAGAAATAAAAGATAAAATGAACTTATGGGACTTTATCAGGATAAAGAGCTTCTGCACAGCCAAGGAAACAGTCAAAAAAACTAAGAGACAGCCCACGGAATGGGAGAATATATTTGCAAAGGACACCACAGATAAAGGACTGGTATCCAAGATCTACAAAGAACTTCTCAAACTCAATACACGAGAAACAAATAAACAAATCATAAAATGGGCAGAAGATATGAACAGACACTTTTCCAATGAAGACATACAAATGGCTAACAGACACATGAAAAAATGTTCAAAATCATTAGCCATCAGGGAAATTCAAATCAAAACCACACTGAGATACCACCTTACGCCAGTTAGAATGGCAAAGATAGACAAGGCAAGAAACAACAATTGTTGGAGAGGATGTGGAGAAAGGGGATCCCTCCTACATTGTTGGTGGGAATGCAAGTTGGTACAGCCACTCTGGAAAACAGTGTGGAGGTCCCTTAAAAAGTTAAAAATTGAACTACCCTATGACCCAGCCATTGCACTACTGGGTGTTTACCCCAAAGATACAGACGTAGTAAAGAGAAGGGCCATATGCACCCCAATGTTCATAGCTGCATTGTCCACAATAGCCAAATCATGGAAGGAGCCGAGATGCCCTTCAACAGATGACTGGATTAAGAAGCTGTGGTCCATATATACAATGGAATATTACTCAGCTATCAGAAAGAACGAATTCTCAACATTTGCTGCAACATGGACGGCACTGGAGGAGATAATGCTAAGTGAAATAAGTCAAGCAGAGAAAGACAATTATCATATGATTTCTCTCATCTATGGAACATAAGAACTAGGATGATCGGTAGGGGAAGAAAGGGATAAAGAAAAGGGGGGTAATCAGAAGGGGGAATGAAACATGAGAGACTATGGACTATGAGAAACAAACTGAAGACTTCAGAGGGGAGGGGGGTGGGGGAATGGGATAGACTGGTGATGGGTAGTAAGGAGGGCACGTATTGCATGGTGCACTGGGTGTTATACGCAACTAATGAAGCATCGAACTTTACATCGGAATCCGGGGATGTACTGTATGGTGATTAACATAATATAATAAAAAAATCATTAAAAAAAAAAAGAAGCAAAGGAAGAGACATTATATAAATAACACATGGGCCATGAGCAGAGACAGGCTAAACCAGGATGAGGTGTGATTTCAGCTCAAAAACAGTTCCTATTGGCCTGAAATTTGTCACTCGTTAGGGTGACAGTGAGCTGCAAGTTAGTTAAAATGTAGATGTGTTTTCTGGAAAGGTAACTCATTCGTCTACTTCTCCCCCCACCCCCCTTCACAGCAGACTCATTTATCAGATTCGTTTCCATGCCTGGAGACAGTCCAGAGGGAATGAATCAGTGACAGGGACAGGTCAGTTTTGTGTGAGGAGAGATCATGTGAAAGGTCACCCTTCTCTTGTACTCCCACAAAGTTCTGATGGCCAGGGAGCCAGGGAGTAAGACTGAGATGGTACAATGAAGGATAATGCCAGTCAGGAACGTCTGGAGGCAGTGTGGCCTGCAGGGAAGCATGCAGCCTTGGCAGCCTGCCTGCCCGGTTCGCACCCCCCCTCTGCCTATTCTCAGGTGTGCTACCTTGGGCAAGTGACTTATTCTCTCTGTGCCTCAGTCTCCTCATCTGTGGGATATGGATGATAACTGCTCCTATTTCACTAGGTTGTTGTGAGGCCTAAGAAGTAAGTCCATACAGGTAAAGCACTTGGTATGAGTTTGATAAATGCTGGTCATGATTACATGCCAGGGGCCACACCCAGTGCTCAGACCATGGGTATCTCAGTCAGTTGTCACAACAATCCTGCCACGTACATACGAACGCGTCTGTTTTACAGATGCAGAAACCGAGGCCCTGGGAAATGAAGTGACTTGCGTAAGTTTGTACAGCTACTAAATGGGGGAATGTGAAACCTTTACAAGTGGCAGTCATCCTTGCCTCCTGCTGGCCTCATCTTTGACATGGAATATACCAGCCATTCCTTTCAGTTTCTTCCCACACAGGCTACTGTGGCTGGACCCCTCCTCAACCCTCCCCAGGTTCTCCCTGCTTGAGAGGACACCCTATGCAGGGCAGGGCAGCCAGAGGGCCCATCCAAACCTGGATCTGATATAGCTTCACAGCTCAAAAAATGATTGAAACCTCCCTGCCATGTTGACCAATAGGAAAAAGGCCAAAGCCTTCAGTCCTTTCACCCTCTGGCCCCACCTGTGGCTGCTGGAATCACCTCTCCAACACGTCCCTCTGCAGCATCCTGATGCTGCTCCTGTGAGCCCCCCGGGGCCTTCACATCCTCTGCCTTTGCTCACGTTGTCTAGAAGGTGCTTCTACTCCTAGACAGTGTTTTTTTCCATCCTTTACTGAACAGTTGAAATGTCACTCCCTTTAATAGGCCCTGACTGAAGGCTAACACCACTGGTTGATCAACAAATACTTACTAGAGCCTCCTGTGTGTCAGGCACTGCCTCAGGCACTTTGCATACAGCAGCAAACAAAACCTCTGTCCCCAACCTTCTCAATTCTTATCATCTCTCACTCCCTGGCATCCCCCCAATGATATGCTAGGGCTTTAACATACACTTTACACAACTCTCTCCTCTGTGCAGTGTGAGACTTTGGAGAAAAAGGGACCATGTCTCCTCTACCTTTATATTTTTTGTGTCTGGCAAAGAGCTTGACACACTAAACACTTACTAAATATTGGATTGATGAATGATGTCTCCAAAAATCTTCATGCTAGAAAATATTCACCTATAATGACTTTGTGAGCAATTCTATTTGGAAATATGGAGATGATTCATCTAAAGGTATTTTCTCCTTCATTAAAAAAACTATGCCTCTGGCTTGCCTTTTGGGGAAAAAAATCCCCATTTGTCACTTGTGTACAATGCAAAGAAAGGTCTATGATTTAGTTCTGGATTCCTAGGACTTTGTACAGTGCTAGGTATTCAGCAGGCACTCAATAAATGTTGAAGGACTGGAGGAAGGTAAGAAGGAAAGAAGGGAGGAAAGAAGGAGAGAAAAATGAAAATTTGGGTGCCAAGGGAAGAGATGGAGGTGAATGACCATTATCCCCGAGTAAGTAAGGAAGGAAGGTGGCTGCTAGCAAACTTGAGTCCAAAGGAGGACTGCAGTGCTGCCCAGGAAAGGGAGATCCTAGCTGGGTCTGCCGCACCTGGGGCAGGTGTCACTCCCCAGTTAGGGGAGATCACTGTTCTGGGATGGCAGGCCTGAGAGATTTAAATGCTGACTAGGTGAGTAAACTCCACCGAGGAAAGTAACAAAACCAATTTCTTACAAATACTCTAGAAGCATGATAAATAAATCAGTAATTCTTCCTGACATGCTCCATTTGGTGAGTTGAGTCTTCTATTCACCTACAATGCAGGTGAGCAAACACAGGCTTTTGAAAAGAAACAGAAACAAACTCATGTTGAAACTTCCCAGAGAGCTTTCATCTTTGATTTTAAAGCACTGCTGCCAATAAGCAGTCAGAATTTTTACCAACTTACAAATAAAGATCAGAGTAGCAACACTCTTGTAGACGGGATCACCCATAAAAGTGGGTGTTCCACCCAGAGATCACAATGTCTCTCCGCTGCTCCCTCGAGGGCTCCCCCCATCCCAAACCCAGCACACACTGAGGGTACGGTGGTGATTCAAGCTACAGATTCAGGGGAAGAAGAGATTAAATCAGACAATGTATGTGGGAGTGACGAGAGCACGCTGCCTGACACACAGTGGGTCCTCTTTAAATGTTTCTAAAATAAAATAAAAAAGGCAGCAAGGGAAAGAACAGCTCATCTAATCTATACTTGGAATTTCTCAAATTACTCATAAGAGCACTTAAAAAATTCCAGAAAGACAGAGTATGCAACCCCTGTCAAAATAGTATTAAGTGCTAAAACACAGACAAAGATAGGTAATTAACAGCTACTAGCTTAGATGAAAATGTCTGCAATCTTGTTTAAGTGCTTGGGTGATAGAAAGCATTAGGAGATAAACTTAGGAAGATGTGGAGGCTGGGGAGTGGAGAGAAAAGGTGTTTAAAAACTAGCACGCAGTCAGCTTTTTAGAAAACTAGTTCACACAAAAAACTTAAGTGCAAGACACTTCGAACACAATCAGAGCTCCCTCAGAATGATGGAAATATGCTTGACAAGGTTCTCTGAAGGTCCCTAGAGGGTCTCTTTCTGCAGATATATCCTTTAAAAATGGCAGAGAGTGACATTCTCCTAAATATGACTGATGTGCCAGGACTTTAAATCAAATCATTCATATTCAAATATATGACTTCATCATTAAGTCTCCCTCTGACTAATCTGGACCTTTTGATCCACTCAGCTGCAAGGAATGGTAACCCCAAGAAGGAGGGATATCATCTTCCCAAAGGACACAATGGATTTGCATAGAGAGGGAAAACAGCTGGGTTTAAGCAAGAAAAAAAAGATAGGGTGTAGAAGGCAGCTGGAGAGAAATAGGTGGAAAACAACAATGTCTTGAGCAACAGGCTAAGCCATTTTGTGATCTTTTCTCTTTTACTTCCAACAAATCTTCACCTGTGGAATCAGGAACAAATTATACCTGAATAAGAGTTTGAAGTTAAAAATTTGCTTTCAAAGTTTTACATTAAATTCTAGACTTAGGTACACAGTAAGAGAATTCCAAAAAAATTGAAATGTAAAGGATTTTTTAAAAAGATTAAGTCTAGGGACAGTGATTTTGGGGTTAAATTTACTATGTTGGAAACAATATGTATAAATGACCAAGGACCTACAGAGACACAGAAGTGATACTATAACACTTTGTTCAACTCTAAACCATATACACTGACCCAGGCCATGACTCTGTGTGTGTTGGGGGAAAGGGGGTCCGTAATCCTAGTTTTCCAACGATATCTTCCCTTAAGCACTAAAGGTGGTTTTACACTGAGGCACTGATTCTGATTGACATGGCGTGAAAGTTTTCTAGAATGAGATATAAAGACATAAGTGTCTAAAATGGCTTTGAGTATCCCATGTGCCAAAGCTGATGGTCAACGCTTCCAAGACCTTGTCCTCAACTAGATGGCCATTGATCCTTAAAGAGGCAAGTGGTCTCAACACAGAAAGAAACAGAAAACTGAAACATTAGTAGATGAATTATTTCAACTTGAACAATTAAATACTTGAACACTTCCAGGTAAACCATTTTTGAGTTCTCTTTGTTGTTTTTTTAAGCACCTGGGATGGATACTACACTGAGATTTACCAGAAGCCTGGATCAATTCACCACTTGTCTTATCATCTGAGAGTGAACAAGAAGGAATGATGTACAAAATGAGTTCAAAAAGGTGTTTTGGGAATGAAGACTTAAAAATTTCAAGACTCAAAGGCAATGACAGTGGAAGAAATAAAAAGGCCTTATATCAAAAGACAGAAGTCAAAGCAAACACACCACAGCTTGTTCCCAGTCTCACGCTTCTACTGTGCCTTTAAAAGAAAAAGGAAAAAAAAAAAACAACAACAACAAAAAAAGAATTTTTCCCGAAAGGGTAGAGTATGGCAGAAATAGTAAATACCAAACCCAGAAAAAAGAGGAAGTTAGTGTCTTACATAGAAATGGGTGGTGTTGCTTTATGTGATATTAAAAATTGCCGTAACAAGAATGGGGCAGTAATAAAAATAAATTATTTCCCTTTTTGCAAAGCATGTGAGGGTAGGAAATTGACCCAAACTGCCAGAGAAATGAGGAAGCACCGCTTTCACCCTGTCCTCAGAATGCTATTTCATAATTTATCCCATCCCTCAGATGCCCTTTCTCCACCACGTCCCTGCTCTCTGCTCTTCAGCTGTCCTCTCACCAAGCTCCTCAATTAAATTACCTCATGTTTTTCTCCGATCTGCTGTTCACAGCTTGTCACATCACTACACCATAAGCCTCCCCACAAGCTGCTGAAACAGGACACGGACAGAGCCGCTCGTTCCCCCCTCAGCGGCCCCGGTCCGGGCTCCCGGGCTCTAACGCAGCCTCATTGTCCAGAGGGAGCATGCGCGTCTCGGGAGCCTCCTGCCACAGCCCCGCACTCTCCTCCGCTAGGAGCCTATGTACTCGCAGCCCTAAAAAACATGAATGTGCCACGAGCACCCGACTGGAGCAACAGCCTCTGTCCCAGACGGTCGGTTCCAAGAAGTAACTACGGTGTTTGTCCTCACATCCTGTTGAGTAGGAGAAATGGCAATTTTCTCCTAAGCACTTGGGATTATAAGAATCAAGCCGGGCAGTTACCGCAAGGGCTCCGCTTTTTATCTTTTCGTTTCTGCAAAAATAACTATAATGGTCAATCCGTTGAGTCTGTAAGACATCTTTCACAAAACAGTATTTCAAAAAATTTTTTGAGGAAATGTTCCATCTAGAATGGCATGAATTATCCAGAACAGCGATACAAAGAACCTACGTGCCAAATTAAAGCATTAAATCAAAGGGCCAAAGAAAAGAGAAAATATTGTTGCAAAATGATATGAGATTAAAGAAAGAGACACAGATGAGATTCTCCAGTTTGATGAGGCAGAAGTGCGGAAAAGGCTCTTCCCAGAGGGTCAACACTTCAGAGAAAAGTGCAGTGATTTAAAGGTGGTAATTTAGACGAGGCAGAGGGAGCTAAGGCAGCCAATAAATAAGAAGAATCCCGCATGAACCAGGGAGACACCCTATTCAAGGAGAGTTTAAAAACACAGGAAAATTGGAACCGGATCCACACATGAGTAGAGAAAGGTGCTATTCCCCCCCCTTCCCTTCATTTTCTCCCCCCAGGTAGGACTACTAGTCCCATCAGGAACCAGGTGTTCAAAGCCTCATGGGTCCTAAGGGGAGGAGATAAATAGATTCATCCTTCCAGGAGAGTAATTGACAATTTGGTACCAAAAACTTTAAAAATGCTCATCCCTTTGGTCTGGTTATTCCATTTCAAGGGTGTGTGAAAAGTTACATGTATGAGGATGCGGTTTGCTGCTCTCTTTATACTCTTCTGCCTTGTTTATAATAGTGGAAGAAAGCAGAAACAATCTCGATGCCCGGTGATAAATCAGAATGCATCCATATGTGGCACGCTAGACAGACATTTTAAATGATGCTGTAGACAGATGTGTAGTGACAAGAAACTATTCAAGAAATTACAACATTTAAGAAGGATGTTATCAAAAAGTGGTAGTGTAATGATTAAGTTTGATTAAGTTTTTGTTTCACTCACACATACACACACACACACCCACACCCACACTTAGGATTGTTAAGATACATTCAGGATGTGCACAGTAGGGATGGTAATATTATGAGTGCTTTAATTTTTTTCTTATATGCTTCCTTTTGAATATATCTTTAATAAAAATATAGTATTGTTTGATAAAGAGAAAAACCAAAAAAAATTTTTTCAAAGGGACAAAATCACGGGGTGGTCTTGTGTACAGAAACCTAGCAAATGCCAGGGCTGTGGGGGCCTTGAGCTCCCTGAGTCACCATCTTAATTTGACAGATGAGAAACCAAACATACATACAGAACAGGAAGGTTCTGACCTCAGAAACACTCAGGAAAGGAATTAAGGCAGTCGTAGCAAGAGAGGGAAAGCAGGCTGCTGAAGGTTGATCCAGTAGGGCCGAGTAGGTAAATACAACAGAAGGGATAAAGTGTCTACGATTTGGGAGCGGGGGGTGTTCAAGAGAGTTGAGAGTCCCAGGAGATGCTCGGTTTTGGAACAATAGTGAATGGGAAATTAAGGAAATCAGGAGATATTGTAGGGAGCAGGGAGCTAACATTTTTTTCAGCAACTCCATGTAAGAGGCTCATGTTAATTCATGTAATCCTCTAAATAACACAGAAAATACCAGTACTCCCATTTTACACTGAAGTTCAAATAACTTGCACTGGTCACAGATGTAGCAAGTAACAGCTATCATTTGCTCTCAGGATGGATTCCCAAGTCCTTCCCCTTTTTAGCACCTGTGCATGTGAGCAGGGGTGGGGGGCACAGAGGCAGAGGGAGAGAGAGAATCTTAAGTAGGCTCCACGCCCAGTAGATAGCCTGATGCAAGGCTCGATCTCACAACCCTAAGATCATGACCTGAGCCAAAATCAAGAGTCAGACACTTAACCGACTGAGCCACCCGGGTGCCCCTTACGAGCTACCTTTTAACTGAGGCAGCTGGAGGTGCAATTGCATCACAATCTTAACAGGGAAATGAAGAACATGGGGGATGCCCACAGTAAGGCCGGCACAAACTCACTGTTCAGAGTGATATATCCATGAAACTCAAAAAGGACAGCTCCCCCTGACCATGGCAATGGGATGGAAAGAAGAGTGGTATTTCAAAAACCCTATTTCTGGATATATAGACACCTGAATGCCTTTTATTCCTGCCCTTACAGATATCAAGAAACCTGTGCTCCTTTCCTTCCAATACATCCCTCAGAGTTCCCATTAGTGCTGTCCTTGAACTACCAGGAGTCCGCAGCTGCAGCCTTAGCGGCGACCTTATATAACAGCAGTGTTAGCCTGGCTATTATTTGGAGGAGAACATGACAGCAGGCACTGCAATACCTTCTCTCTTTTGGCCTGGGAAATGGACAGACGACAGTACAGATTCTATTAAATGGGAGATCTTAACCACCCATTAGCTCCGTGCAGGAACCAAGACATGATCACTCTCCTTCAAGCCCTAAAGTACTTTTCTCATTGCAGCGTGACTGGAAACATTAAGTCTTCTCATCCTTTTCTTATTGCTCTGATCATCTCAGAAGGTTCTGATTAGGACCACAGCCTTCTCTGCAGTTATCCCTGGGATAGTATTCGGCAACCAAGCCTATAGGTTTAGTTAAAAGTACGTTGTATTAGTAAAAACAGGCTCTTTTTGAATAAAAGACTATCATGTTGCAAACCCGTTAGTTCTTTAGTACTTTTAGCTTTGGTGTACTTGTAAATGGTCGCTACTAGCCACATGTGACTATTCAAATTTAAATTGAATGAAGCTAAACACTGAGTTCCTCAGTCACACTAGCTACATTACAGGTGCTCAACAGCCTCATATGGTTAGTAGGCATGGTACTGGACAGCACAGACAAAATATTCCACAGCTGCAGAAAGTGCTACCGAACAATGATGCCACAGAGCAATGGGCCAACTCAGAAACACTTACTGAGCTCTTGTGTGCCAGACACTGTTCTACACTTTCTAAATATATTAGCTCATTTACTACTCACTATGATTCCATGAGTGATGTAGGGCTTGCTACTGGTCCCATAACACAGATGAGGAAACAGAGGCACAGAGTGGTTAAATGATCTCTGATTCCTCTCTCTCCCTCCATATCCAAACCCACAGATCTTTCCTGTGGCGTGCCTCTCATGCCCATGGCAGTCTGTCATCACAGACTCTATCTGCTCACGTAGGTTCTTACTGGACAACTGCTTACCCTCCTAACTGGTCTATTTCAACTATCCTTCTCCAATATCAGCAGGATCAAATACTTAAAAATTTTATTTCGTAGCAGATAAACCCTCAACAGAGTCCACTGAATTACAAATTCTTCAAAGCAGTTTTTAAAGTAGCCTACGATATGGTTCCAATTTTTCTTTCTAATATTATCCTTATTTAATATCTAACACTTATCAATAACTAGTGTTAGTTCAGGTCTGCTGGGAACCAGACGCCACCATGGATTAGATATGCAAGAGTATTCTTGGAGAAGGGAGCAGGAGTGGACCAGAAAAGTGTGTAGACTAAGATGTAGGTCCAACTCTGGAGGAGAGGAGAGAGGAAGGGGGATGGGGTGGGAAGCATCTTAGGGTGCAGCACAGTTCCAAGAAAGGTTTAGCTATGCCGGTGGAGAGTTCTCAAGCCAAAGCTGGTCAGTGGAGGCTCCCCTGTCTTGCTGGAATGGGCATGCCTTAGCACCTTCACTGTGCACAATCACTGGCAGGGAGCAGGGGAAGCATGGCTGTGGTGCCAAAGCGTGGTGGGTCCGGAGGGGCTGCTGCTGCGGATGGCAGACAGTTTTGTTCCCTATAGCAGGAGAGCAGAGTGGTACATTCTCACAGCCACCACAGCCACTGTACAATTTACCATTTAACTGGGATACATATTTTTTTTACGATTCATTCATTTATTTATTTTAGAGAGAGAGAGCACATGTGGGGGCTGGGGGAGGAGGGAGCAGAGGGAGAAAGAGAATCTCAAGCAGACTCCCAGCCTGCCGCGGGGCTTGATCTCATGACCCTGAGATTACGACCCGAGTTGAAATCAAGAGCCAGATGCCTAACCAACTGAGCCACCTGAATGCCCCTAACCGGGATACTTTTAAGAGTGGCAGCAGGTGCTATTAATAATTAGACTGGACAACAGGTGAAACCATGGATGATCCTAGGCAAACTGGAATTTATGGTCACCCTACAACAGCTTATGCATCAAAGAGCCTACTCAATGTTCATCAGCACAGATCATTCCACTTTTTGGCATTCTTTCAGTCTGGAACTGCTTGATAACCCAACCTGTGGCTACAGAAATCTTAGGCATCTTTTAAAACTGACCTTAAATAGTATCTTCTGGATGTCATCTTTTTCCTTTGGAACCACTTCATGAGTACCTTTCTTAAAATTCTGATCCATTCTGGTTATGTATTTTTAATTAGTTTGGTATTATCTCAGCCCTGTCATCAAACAGCAAGGTCCCTAAGGGTAGGGACTGTGTTTTCCAGGTTTTTTCTCCCTTTGGTGACTAGCACAATGTCTCGCACATTCAGTGGGCACCAAGAGAAGGTGTATTCTTAACTCTGCAGTGTGCTCCAACAGCAGGTTTCGTAGAAGTCTTCTGTTTTAAACAAATACTTGTGTCATCTGGTATTTCTTGAATGCCATTTTTTCTGTCTTTATAGTTCAGAGAATTCAAATATCAGCCTACCTTGGTGAATGAATTCCTTTATGACTTGCTAATTACTTTGTCCTTTTTCTGCTCAAAGCCTACATTGAATTATTTCAACTTCACCTCAAAAGGGGACTAAAAAATTGCTGAATATAATTTGCACTTTAAACAATAAAGTTACTAATGGCATTTTAGCAAGAACACCCATTATTTTCTTTGCAGCAATACATCAGCATTTCATCTGTTATAAATTGCTTGGTCAGCATCAAATGGCTTCAGAATAAATCTCTTTCTCCTTTCTGCCTCTGCTGTCTATGATAAAGAAAGGAGGCAGAAGGTAACCCTGTGTTCTGCATTCCCAGGCATATCATTTTCATGCTGTCGGACTCTGTTATTTATTTCTAGTGATAAACCTCTTATAGTCCTATGCTGGATGAGGCTCGCACATGTCCAAATACACACACTCTTCCACATTAACACCAAAATGAAGGGGCTTCCAGGTGAAGGGCTTAGGGACCACGCATAGTAGAACTGTGATGCCTATTACAGGTTTTAATAACACGGCAACTGTAAAAATAAACAGCAATGTTCTAACAATTTGATTACTTTTTTTCAGCCCCGCCTCCAGATATGGCTATAAGTACCATAGAGACATTAGATGGGACACAGAGCTATCGCTTTAAGATTAAGCTACTCTATCTTCACATTTCTGAGAAACATACCTAGTAAGTTCTACTTTTTAAAAATCCCTTGCATTGAAATTTTCTCAACTCTATGATGTATCCATTTTTGTACTTCTGAACACAGCACAATATCAAAGTAGGCACCTAATAAATATTTAAGTGAATGAGTTAATAGATGAATGCTTTTCATTTAGTCTGCTGAAGTCATACTAGTTAACAGTATTATTCATTCATCAAAACTAAATACTACTATGTCATCTACAGTTATTATAAGCTGGTCCCTCTTCTCTATTTTAAATTATACTGATATTTGAGAGTTATGCTTACTGTCAGTTACAGTACTCACATTTCAAATATATGGAGGACTTTATGAATATTATTATGAATAAGGGTGATTAGTTGCTTTTAATATCCTAGGCAGAGTGAGAAAAAATAGACTTAAGCAACAGCATGAGATATTTAAGTTAGATAAGAGTGTTCTGGCATCAAATCTAATTAAACACTAGAGTGTTTAATGAGGGAAGTCATGAAATCTTCCTTCTTGGAAGTCTAAAAATAAGATGGAACCTCGTCAATATATACGTCATTAAGTATGCCCCCATATAAAGATGGAGGGATTGGTTTCAATATTCTCTGAAGGACAGGTATATCTTTTAGGTGTATATATTTAAAAAAATAAATTTTCTGGAACATGGACATTCACATAAAATACTGGTATCAATTCATAATCAAAGACACAAATCATGTGCCAAAGAAGTGACTTCTGGTTCCAGGCTGTCATACCTCATGTGACCTTGGGGCAAGCCATTTTACCTCTAAGGTAAAGATTCTTTTCTAATAAATAGGAATAATCTTAATTTTAAGTATCTACTCTTTGAAATAAATTACATAAGGTCTTGTTGGGTAAGTTATATCCAAGTAAATAAGCAGTAGGGATACAATTCCTACAATTTAAGGTTATTTCGATACTATGTCTTCATTTGATTGTCCTGAAGAAAATTATACTATGTATACAAAGAACAATGTTTATCATACTGGTAACAATTAGAAAAGAAATACTAACAGAGAAATTTTAGATTGTGGCAATTCAGTGAATAGCAACCTGACACAGGATTTATCTTTATTTTTATTATTATTATTTTTATTATTATGTTATGTCCAGATGCTTTAATGTATTTATACCAATCTCTTTCCATGTTGGTATTCTTATGGTGGAACTTTATCATTATATCACAGATAAATCTATCATTTCTTTTTTAAAAAATTTTTTAAAGATGTATTTATTTATTTGAGAGAGAGTGCCTGCATGAGCTGGGAGAGGGGCAGAGGAAGAGGGGGAGAAGCAGACTCCCCACTGAGTGCGGCGTCCCATGCGGGGCTCAATCTCATAACCCCAAGATCGTGACCTGAGATAAAATCAAGAGTAGGACACTCAACCAACTGATCCCCCCAGGCACCCCTGAATCTATCATTTCAAAATTCCCAGGCACAAGGCATTGAGCAAATGAAAACTAACACTCCCTTCATGTTACAGAATTTAGAGAAAATCATGCTTTCTTAACCACTGGCATATATTTTCCTCCCCAAGGTGGACAACTTTTGAAAAAATCATGACACAGACTATGCAATTTATGTTTAAAGTTTTGCAATTGCTTTTGTGTTAGGATTCATATTATGAGAAAATTCACATGCACTGCTTTTTTCACTGCTTAGATATTGATCTATTTTGATTGTGGTCATTGGACGCTATACAGCCTAGAAAGAACATATAATTCCATTTTCTGTCTCTTTTAAAATAGAGACTTTGGGCTACAACATGTTTTTCCCAACAGCCCACCTCCTCACTCAGAGATGCCAATACAAAAGCGGTAGTTCAGGTGGGAGGGTGGAGGAAATAACCAGAGCTATTTCCTGAGTACAATCACAGGTTCCAGTGGAAGAAATGTGCTACAGGTTGGGAGAATGTGAGTTATAAAGCATACAGGGGAGGAGTAACAATGAAATGAATAAAATGAACTCATGGGGGACAATTAGATAAGGATAAAGCGTGTAGAAATGGAAGAGCACAACCTCGTCAAAAAGGTCAACTTTTAGGAGAAGGGCAGTAAATCATGTCTTTGAGAACATCAGAACATTAGAAGTGGAAGAAACGTTGAAGGTCATTTGGAGACTAATCTCCCTTTACAAAGAGGAAATGGGCCTAATGAGAGTATGTGACTTTCTCAGGGTCACCCTACCCTAGGAAGTGACAAGTACGCTGCACAATTCAGAATAATGGGTGGAAGTCTCAGAGCCTGAAGATCTTGCAGGGAGCCAGGGTATCTGCCCATCCCCTCTGACAGACCTTCTCTCCACATGCCCTACCCTTGTTCCTATGGATCACTTTGAATCTAGTGACTGGTGGGGAATGATAGTGAAGAAGGAAAGGACATCTACCAATGCTTGGAATGTGTTCATTCTGCTGGCCCTTGCTCCAGACTACCTTTCAAATAGCACCATCCTAGTCAGTTCTGGACAGGAGGCAAAATACGTGTTATTTTGACATGGTTCTGCCCATGGAGGGAGACCCACTGAGAGCCTTTAGTTTATAGGCTCAGACAATGGGAAAAGCCATGCTGGGAGAAAACAAAGGCAGCATGCAGAAAAAGGGAGGACAGATGAGCCAGCCAGGAAAAGGGTACATACATATAAAACCCCAGAACTTTCAGGAAAGCTCATCTACGCCTCAGGCACATGGCAGACACAGGGAAAGGGGGCACTGCACAAGGAGATCATACATGCAAGGCTGGTCTGGGAAGGGTTGTCTGTGATCTGTAATTTATATGGATATAATAAACTCCATGCCTAAGACACAAAAGACCCAAACAACCACTACCAAAACGCAAAACACGTGTTTAAAGGGGAAAATTACCCACAACATTAGGTTTTTCCACATGGCTGGACCAGAAGGGTTGCAAAATCCATCATTGTTATGGGCTGGAAAGCCAACTAGGGGAGCCCTCTTAGGACTTTTAAAGGGAAACATATTGGATGAACCTCTTGGTCTTAGAAGAAAGACAGTTAGTTATATTTAACTATAAATACATGGCAGTAGGTGTCAGAGATATGCTCCATTTGAAGACTATATAAAATAAATACTATTTTTGGAGAAGGAAACTAAACTAAGAATAGATAACCTGAGAATGCCAGACAGGGGCTAGTGCACCTTGCCATGCCTCCTCAAGCATTTAGCACTTAGATGTAGCCTTCGGCTGAACTGCACTCACTTCAGCAATCGTTAATTTATGCGGATGATTCATTTACAATATGAAATCATTACAAACTGCAACAACAACAGACTAGAAATACAGGAGGTCTGCTCTGACCACCTAATTTAAAAACTGCAACCTCTCCCCATCCCCAAACTGACATTCCTCTTACCTTGCTCTATCTTTTTCTTCTTTTTAAAGCAATTTTCATCTTCGGACGTACTGTAACTTGCTTGTTTGTTTAGTGCTTATTTTCTGTTCTCCCCCAATAGACTACAAGCTCCAAGATGGCAGGAATTTTTGTATGTTTTGTTCAGAGATGTATCCCATGCACCTAGAACAATGTGTGGCACACACTGGGGTGTGCAAAAATGCTGGCTGACGAATCACAACAAGACATGGATGAACTGTCCATACTGGATAAAGCCTCTTTCTCAGATAACAATGGAGTGACTCATTGGTAATTAGAAAGAGTATATATTTTTCAATAGAAATCACCAAAGTTAAAAAAAAATTCAAACTCAGTGGGGCAGTTTTGCTATCGGAAGAAGGAGGTGGTTCTCTCTAAAGGTTCTGGGGGACCTGATCCCAGCATATGCGGGTCCAAGTTGATGACCTGCTCCTGTGTATTTTGGGAGTATGGAAGGAAACTGAGGTAAGTACTGAGCAGTGGGAAAAGACACCTCAAAGTGTTTGTCTTTGGTAGCTTTATAATATTAACACTTTCGTGTGGCACTTCCCTGAGCATAGGAAATGCTTTCACAGTATCTCACTCTACTTTCAGGGAGGTAGGATGATTTTCTGACCCTTGGAGAGTGTGTTACTTGCCCAGGGTGGTGGGCCAAAGTGGATTATTCCTAGCTGGGTTTAAGAAAGCAAGTACAAATTCAGTACTTTTTTCACATGGCATGGCTAAAAGTATTCCTCTCAAAGATTGCTTAACTAGCTGCCCACCTTCTGTGGTTTATTACGAGGAGAGAGTTTTAGAGAAAGGAGTGATTGGCTGGTCTTCATGGCCAAAGTGCCAGGAGATGAAGTAAATAATGAGGGAACTCTGAAGTCTCTGCTTCCAAACAAGTAGACACTTCAGACGATATTTATTTAAGACCCTGCATTTCTTAGCTATGGTGGAGGTCTATGAAGAACAAAGGCAGCAGACACGCAGCCTAGATTTATAGGGATCATTCTAAGTTCTGCCTGAGCAAAAAAACTGCTAAGAAACAAATAAAACTCCCCTCTTATATAGAAACTATTCCATAACAATGGAGGCGGGATCTAAAACACAATCACCAAAACGCAGAAAAGACACAGAATGCATGGAGTGGGCAGGTCTTGAGAATTCTACCCCTACACAAAGAGAAACTGTGCAGTATCCAGAGAGAAGAGATGGTAGGGTAGCTGTGCGGCATTAACAACCAAAGGGGATGAATCAGCTCAGCGTCTGAAAACACCTCCAGGTTCTGTCAAACCTGCCCGCAGTCTTCAAGAGCTTCAAGGCTCACAAACAGGAAATTGCTGGGTATGACTTAATCTGACTCTCAACCTCCTCAGAGAAGAGCTTGCCCCAAAAAGTCATGAACAAAGTGCGGAGCCAAAAGGTGAGAGGTGAAGAAGAATGTGAGTTCAACTTCAGAGTATGCGGGCATTTAGTAGAAGGAAACCATTTTCAAAGCATATAGAAGTTATTCGGGATTTCAGCACCGGGTTCAATAATGGTCAACATCTTCTTCCCTAGTAGCCCAACACTTTATAGAAATAAAGAGGGAAAACCGAATTACAAAGGGACTTGTGAAGACGTGAGATTAAGTCGTTCATTGATTCATGTGTTCATTCATTCATGACATTCTGTGTCAGGATATTTTCAGGAACAGAAGACTGAATTGACTTAAACAAATCAGAGGGTTTATTATTTCATACAGCAGAGGTGCCTGGAGGTGGAACTGTCCCAGGACCGGTTTATTTATAGCACCTCAGCAACGTCATTAAGGACCCATGTTCTTGCCATCTTTCTATTTTGATTTGCTTAGACTAACCAAAAATTCACCCCCTGGATCAAGAACTGGGGTTGAGGCTTGGGTCAGCTGCCCTAGAGCAGCGGGGGCAAGTGAATACTTCAGCCAAATCAGGGTTGTGCCGGCAAGAAAGAGGCTAATGGCCACTGGGTGGGCCCCCGAGATATCTGTAGGTGGTCACTCAGCTATTCACTGAGCAGCTCATATGTGTCCATTCCTGTCATGGTCACTGGAAACATGGAAAAAAGGAACTACCTGCCCGTAGGAGTTTAGAGATTGATGGGCGAGGCAGGCATTAACGAAATAACCACAAAAATAATGATAAAACAGCAACTGCAGTAAATGCTATGCTGAAAAGGTACGTGGTGCCTTGAAAGCATAACAGGGGGACCTGGGTTAATAAGGGGGAGAGGAAGAGACCCTGAAGAAGGGACCCTGATGCTGTTGGGATGGGAGATGGAGAAACAATTCAGACCGAGGGAGCAAAGGGAGTGGCCAAGTGGAAGGAGGGAATATGGCACATCCAAAAACCATCCCGAGAGGGAGGACACTCAGGGAGGGCAAGCAGGGAGAGCAAGGAAGCTGAAGGGGTTCACTGGAGCCAGACTCTATGAGTTAAATACAATGGAAGAAAATATTAACAGATTCGTATCTTTCAACTTTTAAAATCTTCGACCTTTTGCTCACATCGAGTTTGACACAAAACAAGGGCTCTAAAATGTCCCAGTGCACAGATGCTCTGAGAATGTTAAGTGGCCATTCCCTGTCCTTTCAAATGAATACTTCTAGTCACTTCAGGTAAGAGTATACCACAGAAAGAAAGCTGGGCGTGGGGCCGGGGAGGCAAGACACGGGTAGACCTGGAACCTGGGTTGAAAGCTGGAACCACACAGTTGTAACTGATTGAGAAAGGAAGGAATTAATGAAAGAGGTGGGGCTAGGAAAAGAATGTGGCAGGAGGCTGTGACTCTGAGACAGGGTTGAATGGGATCGGGGGCCTGGACAGGGGTTCCTGGTGTACGGTGACAAGATAGGGTGCTTGAGCTGGGGTACAGGAAGACCCAAAAACACAGGGGCAATCTTAGCTCAGCCCTGGCCTCACACCTTCGGGGAGGTAACAAGAGTGAGACTGCAAAATTCAGTCTACTTCTGTGCTTTTTAGGGTGTGGCTTGCTTACTTACCAAATCACACAGAAATTACTCAAGGTAAAGTGCCACAGAGTCCTCTCTCAGCAAATGAAAATACGCTTAAGGAATAAACAACACCACCACTTCCTTACGGGGCCAAAAAATATTACCTCTTTCTCTGGTTTCTTATCACTATAAACGAACTCATAATCTCTCAACAGCTGAGTATAAATGGTCTAATTAACAATTTTTTGCCCTTCAAATACTTAAGAATTCCCATGGTGACTAACCATGCATTTCTTCTACCACATGCGTGAGCACCTATAACTAAAAGGATTCTCGTCCTCCAAAGCAGACATTAAAGTGTGACAAAGTCATCTCAGAGAAACTTGGCCCTTTTGAAATGAGATAACTAATTACCCGGTGAAAAGGCAGTCTTTTCCCACTGGGAAATCAGCTACGTGGTCTAGCAGAATGAAAGGCACAGACCATGGCAAATCAGGTCTGCAAAAACAGTAAACAAAACAAGCCACAGGACAATTAACACATGTGGAAAAAGCAAAACGGCACCAGCCACACAGTTGATTTGATTTTAAGAAAACGGAATCTGTGTTTCAGAAAGGAAAAAAAAAGTGAAAATATACAAAAGTATAAGAAAAGAAACAAAACACCCTAAAAACACAGACAACTAAAAGCCAAGTAAAACTCATACACACAGACTCCACAGACTCCACAAATTACTCTGAATTATCTACAAACTTAGGAAATGGCCCTTACCCATGTATTTTATCATCAGGAATACAGCTCATGTCGCTTCCAGAATCCCACTGCTAACAAACACAAAGCAGTGAACCATGGAGACGGCCTTCCTTTCAAAATAGGGACATAACCTATTTTCTCTACATCAGATGTAGCCGTAACTGAGAGCCTATACATACTGGAGTAACACAGAGAAAGGAAATGGATGGTGAAAGCAAACTGAATTCAGTGAGCCAGCAACACTGTAATGTACATCGCTGGGAAGGGGACGGAGGTGGAGACAGACCGAAAACACACACACACACTGGTTACTTTGTTCCCTTTTAGTTTTATCAAATTGCATTATATATTGTGACTTTTACCCTAAGAAGCATGAAAAATTGACAATAAAAGGTTATCTGAATGGAGCATTGGTCTTTGGGTAAGTGTGTCTGGCACAAAAAGAATCAATTTTTTTCAACGAGCCTTCACACGAAGTGTATGTGCTCTTGACATCTGCAAATGAGCTGCAGTTTCCTCTTCTTCAAAACTCAAAGCTTCTCTAAATTAAACATAAGCTTGTTTTTGGTATCTGTAAAATATATGTGGATAAAATTCAAAGTTTTAGAAAGGGAGTTGCCATAGAAACACACAACTCCCTAAAAGAGCAATCCGTCGCCTCTTAAGGGAGCCCGTCATCACAGATATTTATTCCCTGCTGCAGACAATGCATAAAGGACAGTCAGAATGCACACACTGGACAAATACACAAATTAAATAAATCAAGTACTTCAAGTGAGGGATGATGAGCCCATTTGTATGTGTGGGGTGGGGGGTGAGGTATCATGTGAGCTGAACCCTGTGGTAGAGCTGAAATGCAGGCATCATAAAAAGATTTATTTAAAACACAATTCTGCAACAATCTGGGCATTGCACCCAGTTATCATTATGGACTGTTTTCTGTGAATTCTTTTAAAATGTGGATGTAAGAACTAGAAGAAGCACTAACAAAAATAGCCTTATTTTTACTAGCAGAGTAGACTCAAGCTAAAAATAAATTAAATAGATATTTTATACCGCAGACTTTTCAAAATGTAGTGTCAGTATACCTAGACAAACACCACCTCTTTATTCGAAGCTTCTGTGCAGCATTCCAGAAAGGCCACCCTCTTTCCAGCCAGAGCACAGTTCTTCAGACGTGGTCTCCCTCGAGACAAAGGAACCTCATGGAGATAACATCTCAGTTGGAGTCTTGAATCAAACCACTTACTGGTCCTTAGAGAAGGGTTTCTGCTCTCAGGCTTTCACCAGAAGAGGCCAAATTATCACACAGCCCTTTGACAATGGGATGGTCCTAACTGGGAGGAAACAAATATCTTTGAGGGGCTGTGTCCCCAAAAAACCTGCAGGACATGAATTGTATGAAAATGTGATCTTTTCTGCAGTCATATTTATCTGTGATTCAGTACTAATGATTTGCAAATCATATCAATACCCCTAATAATGATACTTTTTCTAAGGAAACACAAGGATTTCATAAATGTTAAATATTTAATCCTTAGTAGGTAAACTATAGCTACATTTAATCAAATCTTACAAATGGAAAGTCTGATACCATCACTCATGATTTGCCCCAAATCACAGACGACCAACTTCCAAATTTATTTTTTAAAAATACAAACAGGTGCGCCTGGGTGGCACCGCGGTTAAGCGTCTGCCTTCGGCTCAGGGCGTGATCCCGGCGTTATGGGATCGAGCCCCACATCAGGCTCCTCTGCTGTGAGCCTGCTTCTTCCTCTCCCACTCCCCCTGCTTGTGTTCCCTCTCTCACTGGCTGTCTCTATCTCTGTCAAATAAATAAAATCTTTAAAAAAAAATAAAAAAAATAAAAATACAAACAATAAAGTACACATGTGCTTATTTACAAAACATCATGACTAGCACAGTTATTCAACTGATTAAAAAGTCATCTGAGGGCTGACTCAAAGATCAATCAAGTTAAATCTAGGTAACATTGGCATTATTCTAAAAAAAAGAAAAGATCAGAATTTTTATTTATTTTTTTTAAAGATTTTATTGATTTATTTGACAGAGATAGAGACAGCCAGCGAGAGAGGGGACACAAGCAGGGAGAGTGGGAGAGGAAGAAGCAGGCTCATAGCGGAGGAGCCTGATGTGGGGCTCGATCCCACAACACCAAGATCACGCCCTGAGCCGAAGGCAGATGCTTAACCGCTGTGCCACCCAGGCGCCCCAAGATCAGAATTTTTAAAATCTCACCCTTCAATTGCTAGAAGTAACAGATGAAAATCCAGTAATGGTTAGTGGACCAGAGTGCCAACCACAGACATGATGGATCACTCTGGAACCATTTGAAGACATTGTGCAACTAGGCAATGGTAATAATTAGCATCTGCGTGGTTACAGGTCTGAAAATGTGTACTGGAAGAAGTGAGGCATCTGGCCAGATAAAACTACTCTACTTAGATTTCATAGTATGAGCACTCTGACTTTCTACTCACCCTTTAAGATTCAGACCTACCAGGAGTTCCTTAGGGAAGCTTCTCTGAGCCTGGGGCTCAGAGGCTCAGGGCCTCTGCTTCAGAAGATTTCCTGAATCCCCACTACAGCACTGCCTCATTAATTTTCAGACACTGGCTTTCTCAAAACCTTCCTGATTCAATCACAAACTTCTTAAGGATAGTGACCATATCTGTCTTGCTCACCTCAGGAGCCCAGAACTGATGAAACTCAATAAACGTTTGCTGAATGAATGAATGAATGAGTGTAGCGTGGATTTATTTACATTACTGATGCTCTTATCTATCAGAAGATTTGTTAATTTGGGTGGGGGCTGGGTGGCTCAGTCATTAAGCATCTGCCTTTGGCTCAGGGCATGAACCCAGGGTCCTGAGATCGAGCCCCGCATCAGGCTCCCTGCTCTGCTGGGAGCCTGCTTCTTCCACTCCCCCTGCTTGTGTTCCCTCTCTCACTGGCTGTCTCTCTCTCTGTCAAATAAATAAATAAAATCTTTTTTTTTTTTAAAGAAGATTTGTTAATTTGGTCAAGATCCTGATAAAAATGATGTGGGTTAAAAGAAATAATGTTTCTTGTTATCTCAAAAAGTTCAGAGACCAGAGATCTGTCCATTAATATGGATTTTCATTACCTTAGGATAGGAAAGCAAAGAACGATCATAGTATGCTGTACTTAGAACCTGGAGGGTTAAGGAGTTAGCCACACATCACTGAAGCTGCCCATTCTTTTATTTTGAAGGAACACTGCTCTGGGCATGACAGATGAAGGTTACATAACCACAGTATACTTTTTGGTGTGTTTCTTAAATCTGTAAACATGTCCAGTGCTCTGAAAGCAGATCTGTAGTTGTGTTTTTTTTTTTAAATAATAAAAGGGGCACCTGTGTGGCTCAGTCGGTTAAGCGTCTACCTTCGGCTCAGGTCATGATTGGAGGGTCCTGGGATGGAGCCCCATGTCGGGCTCTCTGCTCCTCGGGGAGTCTGCTTTTCCCTCTCCTCTGCCCCTTCCCTTGCTCATGCTCCCTCTCCCCCCACCAAATAAATAAATAAAATCTTTTAAAAATCACAAAAAATAATAAAAGATCACCATGTTTAGTTAAATAAAAATTACTGATATGGCCTCCAAATTCTCCTAAGTTCCTGAAAAGCTTATTTTTCTTAAGTATGCCAGTCACAAATAAAGGCAGAAAGGCGCCTCTCTCTTAATGCAATCAACTTCTCTAAAGATCCCATGTATACACACCAGGCTTTGGAAGGATTCTCTAGTGGGGATTTAAAAGGAAGTATCTGGTGGCAGCAGCAGGTCACATGGAGACCTCCAACAGATATTCTCCACCTACAAAAGAAGGGAAGGGCCTCCACGCTGCAATTGTTTGGTAAACATACTACAGCGGCCTTTTTACTTCCGATATAAGCGAAAATGGCTTTTTAGTGCTATATGTTGAAAGCAACAGGTAAAGGCAATGAAGCGATGAGTATTTACAACACAGATTTAATATTTCTATACCAAAATTCCTGAGATTTTCTGCTTTAAGCAGGATCATCCTGCTTAACATCTTGTCTCACTAATTTTTACTTCACTTTTGAAAAGAGTAAAGTGTAAATGCCTAGAAGAATCCATTCACCTTTTCAGGATCAGCTAAGCACCAATTTTTCAAACAGCTTTAATCTGGAGTGCTGTTTTAATAAGACTGTTTATAAAATTATAAAATTGAGGGGTGCCTGGCTGGCTCTGTTGGTTAAGCGTCTGCCTTCAGCTCAAGTCATATCTGGGGTCCTGGGATCGAGCCTCACCTCAGGCTCTCTGCTCGATGGGGACTCTGCTTCTCCCTCTCCCTCTGTACACGCTCTCACTCTCAAATAAATAAATAATCTTTAAAATATTATAAAATTGAGTTGTTTAAAAATTTTATAAAACAAGGTTAAATGTATCCACATTTTAAAAAAGGAATACCCTCACACAGAGAAAGTAATACACATTCCCTAATGTAGTACACATTACATAACTACATGTGAAATTACAAAAAATCTCAGCCATTCATGATAAGTCAGGAATGAGCCTTTCCATACAGCTTTGTTTCCCAGAGAGCTGATGGGCTCCAGAGTTTTCTTAAAATAGAAATATCTCCAAAATGTACCATGTATCTTTGAGTCTCCATGATCAGAACCTAAGCACATAATAAACTTTTTTTCTGGACAACTTATACTTGAAAATACTGCTCATATGTATAAGTTGAATGTAGTTCAAAATGTGATACATATGTGGTCATAGATGAAAATATATGTGCTGAGGACCATGTCATGGAAGGATCCCATTTAACCCCCAAATCTGTCTTCTCAAAAATATTTTGATGTCAACTTCTATTTTGATCATTTGCCTCTCTTCACAGAGGTAGGGTGAGAGTTACGCAGTACAGAATGACTTTATGGGGGAGTACAGTATGGTTTTGAAAAACTAGTTAGTGAACCAAAGGCTAAGAAGTTTCCTGACAAATGGTTTTTCTGTTCTCTAAGTGGGTATCTGCTTCGATGTTGCTATCAGCTGCCTCTGACTTGAGCTGGAGCTTCAGCCCCTAGGGGCTCCCAAGAGCCCTGGGCCGCTACAGACTTCTCCAGCTTTCTCACTGGTGCTAAGTCTATTCAATGGTTGCGGGAGAGGAACACCTTTGACCAGTTCACAGGGGTGGGAGTTCTCCAATGCTTCACTTCTTTTTGCTGAGGTATTCTTACAAACCGTTCGTAGAATGAAATTAACACAATCTCTTCGAAAGGACGATCTGGTGTACTCTCTCTCGGGATATCAAAGCATAAGAAAGTACATATTTTTTGACCCAGCAAATTGCTTTCTAAGAATCTAGCCTAAGGAAATCATTGGCTACGTAAACAAAGGAGGTGTGCAAAGAGGTTGACAGTACCATTGATTATGAAAATAAAGTTCTGCGAAACTTCTAGCCATCTAGGGGATTGGTTAATAAAATAAGAGAGCCAAACAACAGCAAACTATTCATCTATTAAAAATGTAAAATAATGATATAGACCTACATTAATTAAAACACAAAGATTGGGGACGCCTGGGTGGCTCAGTTGGTTAAGCATCTGCCTTCAGCTCAGGTCACGATCCCAGGGTCGTGGGATTGAGCCCCACACTGGGCTCCCCCCTTAGCGGGAAGCCAGCTTCTTCCTCTCCCTCTGCCTGCCTCTGTGCCTGCTTGTGCTTGCTCTCTGTCAAATAAATAAATAAAATCTTAAAAAAAATAAAACACAAAGATTTCCACCATATATTGTTAAGTGAAAAATACAGGGTTTTAAAAATACATATGGTATACATAGGAAAAATTCTGGAAGGATATTATAGGTTTGCAAACAATTCTGGAAGCTACTACAGTCTCAGTAATTTTTTTGACAGTGCCTCCAGGCCAAAACAAATATCTAACAGTGCTGTCTGCTAAGTAGTTAGGTCCAAACAACTTAAGTACTTATGTCTTAATGACTTAGTAGCCATTTGAAAAAAAGTTACACACATAAATTAGAAGAAAAGTACTATTTTTTTCCTTCTTAAATAACCTCCTAATAACTTATTAATAGAATGTGTGCACCTGTTGGGCAATGCATAACTTCAGATCTTGGAATCAGATTGAACACCCTTTCCCTTGTTTCCTGTTTCCTGTTGGTTTTCACATCGTACTCACTTTTGATCATTAACAACTCAGCACCATTGAAAACCCACTTTTGCAAAGATGTGATGTCATCAAAGGAATGTTGTATGATCTTAATGTTGAAACTGTGAATTACCTCCAATAGTGTTGGGCAGATGTGTTTTCCTTGATGGAAAATAACCTGCAGCAACCTCATGAATTTGCTGTGGTGCCCCAGAGCACCCTGGCATACAGCTTGGGAACTGCAGATATATAACAATATTAACAGCTGCTTTCTCTCGGGTTACGGGTGATTAAAAAAAAAAAAAGATTTTCTGAACCTTTTCCCAATAAACATCTGTTACTTTTTACAGTGAGAAAAACCATTAAAATGATTTACATATTTTTAGAATTTTTTTCCCCTTTGGTTTAAGCACCAAACATTTATCTCTCATTATTCCGGAGGCTGAGAATTCCAAGATCAATGCCCAGCTGGTTAGGTATCTGGTGAGAAGCCCTTCCTGGTTTGTACATGGCTGTGTCTCCTCATTGTGAAAAGTTTTTTGTCCTAAAGAAAGATGGATATTCTGTTCTCCTCAATTTTTTACTTTTAGAAAAGTCTAGGCATAAACATTGGAAATTTGATTAAGTCTTGATTGGAAATAACCTAGGTGTCTGTTAATGGATGAATGGATGAAGAAGATATGATATATATAGATATATATATATATATATATAAAATGAAGATTTTATATATATATATATATAATGAGTATTACTCAGCCATAAAAAGATGGAAATCTTGCCATTTGAGACAACATGGCTAGACCTTGCAGGCTTTATGCTAAGTGAAATAAGTTAGACAGAGAAAGACAAATACTATATGATTTCACTTATATGTGGAATCTAAAAAACAAATAAAAACAAAATAAAACAAAATAAAACAAAACAAAACAAATGAATAAACAAAACAAAACTCACAGATACAGAGAACAGACTGGTGGTTATCAGAGGGAAGGGATTGGAGGGTAGGTGAAAAGGGTGAAGGGGGTCAGTTACATGGTGACAAATGGTGACTAGACTTATTGTGGTGACCACTTTGTAGTGTATATAAAAATTGAATTATTTTGTTGTACATTTGAAACTAATATGCTATAAACCAATTTTACCTCAATAAAGAACACACATGATATGTATAACAAGACAAGACCTTAAAAGAAAACGGAAAATCCTGGATGGCACCTTAATGACAGAAAACTCACTCCTGAATAACCTTCTGCAATAACGCTTACTATTCTGAACCCTTCCCTGATACTTACACAGACAGGATCGATGAGGTCACTGGGGTGAGGACACTGACCTAGACATTCACCCTACTTCCTGCAGGTAGTCACTACAATTGGTTAACAACTGACTCTCTGTCCCTCAGCTGATGTGCCTACAACAGAACATGGTCGTGCCCTTGTGGGAACGGAGCTGCAAATGGTCCTTTGGTCTTGGTCTACAGAGCTTCAGTCTCCGGATTAATGGTGCTCCTTTTAAAATACTGCCTGCTGCTACTCACCCCGGTATCCGCTGCCACTGTCTTTAAAGGTCTCTACTACTCTCTTTGTTCCCTTCTGGTTACTTCTGCCCTGTTTGTCAGTTTTTGCACTAAAGAAATGAATGGCCTTTTATAACTTCACCAATTGGTACTTTCAGAACCAACTGAGTAGTATAACAGATATTTAGCTTCCTTTGTAATTAGTTGTTGGTGAATGTTTTGTTTGTTTTATCCCTTATGGGGGTTGGTGGGGACAAAGGAAAATTTTCCAGTTCAAAACTATTTTTAAAACTGAAGTATTTTTAAAGTTTTGGTGTTGATGTTTCATTGTAGTCAATATTTTCTAATCATTTATTTTCTTACTAAAGTGCCCATGGAATTATTTAAAAAATAACTTATTTTTCTAATCTAGGAATGTCTATAAATATATATGTCAATTTCAACTTAACCTTTACAAATTTAAGTTAGATTAACAATGCGGCAGGAGTAGAATGTTTAAATTTTTGCATGAACTTTAATTAGAATGGTCCTAATAGTCTTAAATATAGTCTTTCAAAAATGAATAAGATCTTCCAATCCTCCTTTACCTACCTAATTACTCCCTACAGCACTTACCACCTTTAAACATACTACATACTTTGCCTATCTATCTTGTTAATTGTTTCTCTCTCCTCCAACTAGATATAAGTTCAACAAGGATAGAAATTTTTGTCTACTTTAATCACTGCTATATCCCCACCACCTAAAACAGCCTGGCAAAATGGAGGGGCTCAACAAGTACTTGCTGAAAAGTAACTGAATGAGTGACTAATTCTTTTTTTAAGGGTTTATTTATTCATTTGAGAGAGAGAGCAAGCACAAGCAGGAGGGCAGAGGGAGAGGGAGAGAGAATCTCAAGCAGACTTGGTGCTGAGCACGGAGCCCAACACAGGGCTTGATCTCACAACCCTGAGATTAGGAGCTGAGTCCAAACCAAGAGTCAGGCACTTAACTGTCTGCACCACCCAGGCATTCCATGAATGACTAATTCTTAAAGACCTTTCATAATTCCATTTTTGAGGGCCACAGATGAGAAAAATCTTTCTTAAATGAGCATAAATGTTTATACAAACCAACCACTGGTTTTTCTTGTAAGTGAAAATCAAAGTTAAAAGTCAAATTTGAATACAGTAAAATCCACAAATTACAAGGACCTGACCAATTTTTTTCCTAAAGATTTTACTTATTTATTTATTTATTTATTTATTTATTTATTTGAGAGAGAGAAAGTTGAGGGGGGGGAGCAGTGGAAGAGGGACAAGCAGACTCCACGCTGAGTGTGGAGCCTGACACGGGCCTCGATCTCCTGATCCTGAGATTATGACCTGAGCCGAAACCAAGAGTTAGATGCTCAACTGACTGAGCCACCCAGGCGCCCTAAGATCTAACCAATTTTTTATTGCTTCCCTGTGGGAAATATTTTAACTTTCAAATAAAGAAAACTTCTGATTGTCAAAGTATGGCAAATCCACGTTAGAACACCTAAAAATGCTGATGTGAGCATTAAAAACGTTATCAAAAAAAAAAAAAAATCATGGCCAGGGGCACCTGGGTGGCACAGTTAAGTGGCTGACTCTTGCTTTCAGCTCACGTCGTGATCTCAGGGTCATGAGATCCACCCCTGCACTGGGCTCTGCATTCAGCATGGAGTCTGCTTAAGACTCTTTCTCCCTTAGGGGCGCCTGGGTGGCTCAATCGTTAAGCGTCTGCCTTCGGCTCAGGGCGTGATCCCCACGTTCTGGGATTGAGCCCCACATCAGGCTCCTCCGCTGGGAGCCTGCTTCCTCCTCTCCCACTCCCCCTGCTTGTGTTCCCTCTCTCGCCGGCTGTCTCTCTCTCTCTGTCAAATAAATAAATAAAATCTTTAAAAAAAAAAAAAAAAGACTCTTTCTCCCTGTGCCCCTCCCCACTGCCCTCTCTCGCCAAAAATAAATAAATCTTTCAAAAAAACATGGTTAAACTTTGAGAAAGTAATAGTAATTGTTAAATGTCAAAAATGATGAAAAGACTCAAAGCTAGTTAGATATGTATCCTGGAGACATAAGCCAATCCCTGGTGGGGGTTTTAAGAGACAAAAAGTCTATGGGACAGAAAACACACCTAATGCTCACACCCCTGAAAGGTAAAAATCCTCAGTGGGGTAAGTTTAAAAAAAAAAAATCTCTCAGGAACAGAAGAAAGAAAGAATAAGCCTTAATGATAGGAGGAGAAGGGACAAAGGAAAAAGTTTCCTCAGAAAACTCCAAGTCCACTCTTGCACTGCTTGGGATCAGAACTTGCGTCCTATCCTAAACAGGAACATTTAGGGTAAAAATTGTCCTAGGGTGGCAATGCCTTCAAACACATGACAGAAGCAAATGCAAAGCCCTCTAGAATAATGAACTTTAAATCCAAGTGTCAGGGCACCTGGGTGGCACAGCGGTTAAACTTCTGCCTTTGGCTCAGGGCGTGATCCCGGCGTTCTGGGATCGAGCCCCACATCAGGCTCCTCCGCTATGAGCCTGCTTCTTCCTCTCCTACTCCCCCTGCTTGTGTTCCCTCTCTCGTTAGCTGTCTCTGTCAAATAAAAAAAAAAAAAATCTTAAAAAAAAATAAATAAAAAACCCAAAACTTTAAAAAATAAATAAATAAATAAATCCAAGTGTCAAAAGGATTTTCATAGAGGTCCAAGTAATTGAGTTCACAATCCGAAATCACAAAACACACAAATAAGAAAGCTGTCATGAACAAGATTAAGGGAAAAAAAACCACAGAGTCAAACTGTCAAAGGCTGCAGACATTGGACATATCTGATGCAGAATATAAAACAGTTATGTTTAAAGTCTATAAAGAAACAAAGGATCTTAAAATATGAAAAAAGGAATAAGATGCCAAACATGCCTAGGCAGATTTGAGAAAGAACCTAAAATAACTTCTATAAACGAAATACAACAATTGTAACTAGACATTCAAGGGGCGAGTCCAATTCCGTATGAGATACAGCTGAAAAGGGATTAATGATTTGGTAGACAAATTTAAAGAAACTATACATAGGGGCGCCTGGGTGGCACAGCGGTTAAGCGTCTGCCTTCGGCTCAGGGCGTGATCCCGGCGTTATGGGATCGAGCCCCACATCAGGCTCCTCTGCTATGAGCCTGCTTCTTCCTCTCCCACTCCCCCTACTTGTGTTCCGTCTCTCGCTGGCTGTCTCTATCTCTGTCAAGTAAATAAATAAAATCTTTAAAAAAAAAAAAAAACTATACATAATCTTGTACAGAGATAGAGAAAAGATGAAAATATGAAAGAAAGATTAAAAGTTATGGAGCATGGAGTATGAACAAAATACAGAGAATGAGGGAAAGGCAGCCTTAGAAGTGATTATACTTTTGTTTACCTGAGACTAATAGTGTATGTCAACTATACCTCAATGAATAATAATAATAAAACAAACTTTGCCTGAAAAAGAAAAAAAAATGAGTATAATTAAGACTTTCCAGAACTATCTATCAGTAAATTCAGGAAGCCAAAGGAATCCAAGGATGATTAAAAAAAAAAAAAAAAACCTCACCCAAATAAAGCCTAGTAAAAACTCCAGAACACCATCATCAAAAAAGATCTTCAGAACAGCCACAGAAAATAGCAGATTACCTACAAGTGAGCGATAATTAGACCGAGAATTGATCTCTCAACAGGAGAAGAGAAATCTGGGGAAGATGTATTTACAACAGAGAAAGAAAATAATAACATGGAATTGTATACTCAGCAAAACTACCTTTCACAAAAAAGGCCAATAAAGGCATTTTCAGTCTAACAAAAAATAGGGTTTATTTTCAAAGAACATTCATTATAAGAACTTTTAGGGGTGCCTGGGTGGCACAGCAGTTAAGCGTCTGCCTTCGGCTCAGGGTGTGATCCCGTCGTTATGGGATCGAGCCCCACATCAGGCTCCTCCGCTATGAGCCTGCTTCTTCCTCTCCCACTCCCCCTGCTTGTGTTCCCTCTCTCGCTGGCTGTCTCTATCTCTGTCGAATAAATAAATAAAATCTTTAAAAAAAAAAAAAAGAACTTTTAAATGACATAGTTCAGAGAAAAGCCAGAGATCTGAGGGAAAGGGAATGGTGAGCAAAAAAAATAGTAAACATATGACCAAACTGAAATAAATATGGACTGTATAAAACAAATGCTGACTGTATGCAAACTGTAATAATGTCTGATACAAAATGAGGGTAAAGGGGCACCTGGTGGCTCAGTCGGTTCAGTGTCTGCCTTCGGCTCAGGTCATGATCCTAGCGTCAGGCTCCCTGCTCAGCCGGGAGTCTGCTTCACCCTCTCCCTCTGCTGCCCCCCCCCCCCCCCCCCCCCCCCCCCCCCCCGCTCATGTTCTCTCTTTCCCTTTCTCTCTCTCTCAAATAAATAAAATCTTTTAAAAATGAGGATAAAATTGAAAACTGGATAACAATAGCACTTTAGGTTTAAAAAGAATGATCAGAATTAAAGAATTCTAAGATTCCTGAATCATTTGGGAGAAACGGAAGATAGCGTGTAGTGTAAGACTTGATTAAGTTAAATAGGATGCTAACAACTCGAGGGTAAGCACTGAAAGAGAATATAGTGCGTACAACTGTCAAACTAGTAGAAGAAATAACGTGGAATTACAAAAACCAAAACAAAGCAAATCTTGTCTAACCCAAATGAAGGGAATAAATAAAAAATAAAGCACAGGAAAAGGAGGACAAATAGAAAGCAAAAAAGAAGATGGTCAAAATGAATGCAAATGCATGTTATTTTTTGTTTGACTGAAAATGCAAATGTAATTGATACAATCTACTAAACAATAGAAATGTAGTATATTTTCTGGTTAAAAGATAAAGACTGTCTGATTGAATTAAAAAACAGAAAACATGTTTACATAAGCACTTGAATGTGAATGTTCATAGCAACTTTATTTATAATAGCCCCAGACTGGAAAAACCCGAATGTCCAACTGGTGAATGATGAAACAAATTGTGGTATATCCATGTGATGGAATGATACTCAAAAATAAAAAGGAACAAAGACTGATACATGTTACAACAGGATGAATATCAAAAGCATGATGGTAAATGAAAGAAGTCAAACACCAAGGACTATCTACTGTATAATCCCACTTATATGACATTCTAGAGAAGATAATACTCTAGTGATAAAAGCAGCTCAGTGGTTTCTTGGGGCCCGAGGTGAGGGAAAGAACCTGCCTGCAAAAGGGCATGAGGAGCTTTCTGGTGTGATGGAAATGATCTGTATCTTTATTGTGGTGGTGGTTACATGACTGTATACACTTGTCAAAATTCATCAAACTGTACACTTAAAATGTGTGAGTTTTTACTGTATATAAATTATACCTTAATAAAGCTAATAGAACAAAATCCAGTTACAGTATTTACAAAAGACAGATCTAAAAACCTTTTGTGTCCTTGAAAAAAGCAAACTGGAAAAAAATATTAGTAGACAAATACTAATCCAGAAATCTGGTTTAGCTGAATTAAACCCACACAAAATTAATTTTAGGCAAAGAGATTAAATGGGTCATGACATATTAATAAATATATTTCATTCACCAGGTAGATATAATAATAATATATGTCTCACAACATCTTCAAAACACATAAAACTAAAATTCACAGAACCCCAAGGAAAAACTAAACAGAGGACAATTTTATTTGTAAATATAAATGCAAAAATCTTGAACAAAATATTAGTAATTGAAATCTAGTAATTTATAAAGAAAAATAACACGTCTAAGTTTGAATTATTCCCATAATACAAGGTTGTTTTAATATCAATTATTCATCACATTAGCAGATGAAAGAAGTAGAAAACACCTGATTATCTCAAAGGATGCAGAAAAAGCATTCAAGAAAATACAGCAACTAGTCATGATTAAAACTCCTAGTAAACAAGGAACAGAAAGAAACTTCTTCAACTGGATAAAGGGTACCACAAAATAATCTGATAGCAAACATCACACTCAAAGGTAAAGCTTTTAAGTTATCGCCTATAAAGTCAATGAAAAGATAAAATTTGCCATTACCCCTTCTACTTACAGTGAAGATTCGAGCCAGCTCAATAAAATGAGTAAAAGGAATTAACATTATACAAATTTTAAAGGAAAAAAAGAAACCCAAAGGTATCATTTCTTATTGATGATATAAATCTAAATAGAAAACCCTAAAGAATTTACAAGTTATTTTTATTTTATTTTTTAAAAAAATTATTTAGGGGCACCTGGGTGGCTCAGATGGCTAAATGTCTGCCTTCGACTCAGGTCTTGATCTCTGGGTCTTGGGATCGAGCCCCATGTTGGATGACCGGCTCAGCGGGGTGTCTGCTTCTCCCTCTCCCTCTGCCTCTTCCCACTGCTCGTGTTCTCTCTCTCTCTCACAAATGAATAGATAAAATCTTAAAAAAAGAGAGATTTATTTATTTATTTGAGTCAGAGAGGAGCAGAGGAAAAGGGAGAAAGAAACTCAAGCCGACTCTGTGCTGAGCATGGAGCCCAAAGCGGGGCTCCATCTCACAACCCTGAGATTAGACCTGAGCTGAAACCAAGTGTTGGATGTTCAACTGACTATACCACCCAGGTGCTCCTACAAATTATTTTTATTAATAAGGAAGCCAATAAGGTTACCATATACACGATAAAATTCAGGGCCCTTCAACAGTGAAATGACTAAATAAATTATAGTATAATAAGTATAATAAAATAGAATACAATAATAAAAATGAATGAACTAAGTTATACACATGAATATGGATGAACCTCAGAACATAATGTTTTGGCAGGAGCAGGTCACAAAATAGTGAGTATAATTCTATTTGCATAAAGGTTAAAATAGTATTGCATATTATTTAGGGATATATACATATGTAGTAAAACTAAGCAAAGGCAAGTGAGTGATTATCTCAAAAATCCAGGAAAGTAGTTGAGGAGAGGAGAATGTGATCCAGGAGAGAGTTACATCTGAGTCTCAAGACTAGTGATAATGTTCTTGAGTTGAGTAGAAGAAATGTGGATGCCTCCTTACTTTATTGTTTAAAATGTGCCAAAAAGCTGTATATTCCCTTCTGTATGAATGGTATACTTTTTAATTTAAAGAAGTAAATGAACCTTGTCAAACTTTGTCAAAATGTGTACTTTAACGTATTGTAATAATGATGTTCGTGGATGGCTCAGTTGGTCATCTGCCTTCGGCTCAGGTCATGGTTCCAGGGTCCTGGGATCGAACCCCACGTCGGGCTCCCTGCTCAGCGGGGAGCCTGCTTCTCCCTCTCCTCCCCACTTGTGCTCTCTCTTTTGGTATCTCTCTCTTTCTTAAATAAATAAATAAAATCTTTAAAAAAATAAAATATTGCAATACTATTTCAAGTTGGAAAACACAAGCATTTAGGAAGTAATTTTTCTATATCTAAATTTTAAGATTAATATTTATTTATTATTTTTACTCATTACAGAAAAGCTTAGCGTCTTCATTCATACAATGATTTTCCTAGTACATTAAAATCACAAGAAACTCCCTTGGTAGGGTTTTTATTTTCTGGATTGGCTATTTTATTTTTATTTTTAATTGAGGTATAATTGACATACATTATGTTAGTTTCAGGTATACAATGTAATGTTTTGATATTTGTATATATTGTGAAGTGATCACCATTCTCTTGATAGGTTTTAAAGGTACATAGCAAAATCACTGTTTTCATAACTGCCTGCATTAGACAAAAGAAAAACAACAGAAGAACAGATGATAAGGACAGAACAGTCACTAAGAAATGCCCCAAAGCTTGAATTCTTACATTAAAAACAACTTCTCAGTGGAAAGACCTAATCCCTTTGTTTATTTTTTTTTAAAGATTTTATTTATTTATTTGAGAGAGAGTGAGCGAGCGAGTGAGCATGAGTTGGGGGCAGAGGCAGAGGGAGAGAGAGAAGTGGGCTTCCCATTGAACAGGGAGCCCGACGCAGGGCTCGATCCCAGGACCCTGGGATCATGACTTGAGCCAAAGGCGGACAACCTAACCGACTGAGCCACCCAGGCGCCTGTAATCCCTTTTTGTTTAAAAGGTAATTCTTGGAAAGAGCAATTTTGCTCAGGCAAAAATGATGAGCTGATCAATATCAGAAAAAGTTGAAAATATTTTCCTTTCTCATAAAACGTTTTAAAGTTGCCAGTATAACTAAAACAATATTGATGATCCAGCTATCTGGATACCCTACCCCAAATATCTCAAATGGTACACATTACCTACCCTCCAAATCAGTCTTGGGTGACAGGGTCCAGTCACCCAAGCTGGTCCCAATGCTCTCATTATCTTACAGCAGCCCTCATGCTCCTCTCCTCCAATACATCTCCCACTGTCCACAGAGCAATCTTTACAGAACAGAAGGATTACCACATTATTTTCCAGCTTAACAATCTTTCAGTATTGACCCATCCTCACAGAGAGGAGCCTCCAAGCCATTTAGAATACAGCCTCTTTTCTAGCTCTTCCGTGTGTACACTTTAGACCAGAGCACTGCAAACTGTGCCTCTATGTTAATATTAACATGTTAATGTTAAATTATGATTCCATGGGTCCGTACATTCGCATACTGCATGCTCTTTTCTCTTCTTGAAAAATTCCTGCTGACCTCAAAATTATGATTCAACTTCAAAAATCTGTGAAACATCTCCATTCTGAAGGCTTCCCAAATCACTCTAGTCTGCACTCCTTACATACCTCACTGCTATCATTTCACTGAACGCACACTGCTTCATTCATCTGTATTTATCTGTACGTCTGTCTTGCTAACTGCACTGCAGGCTGCTTGAGTGCAGGGATGGTATCTTATTTTCCTTTATGTCTCCAGGGTGCATAGCACCACAGCTGGCCCATAAAGAGCTAACATCCATTGAGCACCCACTGTATGCTAAGCTTTGTACCAGACTTTTCACGTTAGCACCCTGAATTCCCACAACAATTCAATGAACTATCTATCATTATCCTTTTTTAGCAAAGAAGTCAACTGAGATTTAGAGGTTAACATCCCAGGATCTTTCAGTTAGTAAGTGATGGAATTCCAATTAGACCTTGGGTCTATTGGACTCCACTGCCTATCTTAACATCTTGTATCTCTGGTGAAATGTAATGCATGATATGTGAAACAGGTCATGTGAAAGCTCACCAACTTAGGCTCTGGGTTAGAAGCTGTAAAGTTTACGCAGAGTATTGGAGGAGCCATCAGAACCCCACAATTCTCGGGGCACCTGGGTGGCTCAGTCGTTAAGCGACTGCCTTCGGCTCAGGGCGTGATCCCGGCGTTCTGGGATTGAGCCCCGCATCAGGCTCCTCCACTGGGAGCCTGCTTCTTCCTCTCCCACTCCCCCTGCTTGTGTTCCCTCTCTCACTGGCTGTCTCTCTGTCTGTCAAATAAATAAATAAAATCTTAAAAAAAAAAAAAAAGAACCCCACAATTCTCTGCTTCTACCACTGATTAACGATAACTCAGAGCTGTCCCAGGCTTTCTCTGGACCTCACTTTCCACACTTCACGGACGTCACATCACATTCTCACAACACTCTAAAGTGGATGAGAAAGTCTTCTGGATCATAAATCTAAGTATTCTTTCTAATTACTGGCCTTGAAACACTTCTTCTTTTACTGAAAAGCTGTTCCTGTAGAAAGAATGCCAGAAGCCATTTTGGATAGGGTCAGGAAAACGTCCACTTTTGTTCTCAGCCCAGAGCAGACACCTGTACTCTCCCTTTCCCAGGCACCATGGACCGGAGTAATAGCACACCACCATGAAGCTGGCCAAAGATACACTTTCTGTAACGACTCTGCACAGATGAGAAAGTGAACAACCTTGTGTTTGAATAATGTGCAGGGTGTGATACCAACAGAACCTCCACCCTCCTTCCTGGGGAAATGCAAAGTTAGCTGTGGCCTTTTCACAAACCTCGAAGAGGACGAAATGTCAGCTGCAGCTCTGAATTTCCTGGCTTCATTCCACTTACCTCACCACCTTACTATTATCTAAAATGACATGCTGGATGTTAATATACTACATTTAAACATCGTCCCTCAATCAGACATCACGTTACAAACAAACAGCTACATTCTACAGCCGTTCCTGCTAGAAACAAAAAGCTTCTAAACATTTTTGAAAGGAAAAAAATCTGTTTGTTCCCAGATGTATCCTGAGCCATATTTTGGGGGGCTTGTCTATTAGCTAGTTAGTAAAAGCTAGATATACCTGTCACTCCTATTTACACACACTATTGGTTTTAAGCAACCACTCCTTCCCATCTCCCAAAAAAGACAGCTAAGAAAACAATGTTCACTTGGAGGAAGAGAAACTAAAATTCTTTTTGCTGTTCCTCTCAATCAAACCCTTGCAGGAACAAAAGTATTCACTGTGGTTTATACAGTTGTCACTCAAAAAATGGTACCTAGAAAGGCCATGTGCCTTCCTATAATTTCACTTCTACTTAAGGAGTTACACTTTACCAATACTTGATTTGAGCACAAAATGCAGAGCTGCTGACTGGCATTCTGGCAATGGTATGGATATTTAAAAAAAAATACATCCCACCCCTTGTGTTCCTGGGAGACATTGTTAAACTCTAATATGTTTCTATAAGCAGGGTCAGCCTGGCTTCGTGGCAGGGCTGGACCACAGATGCCCATGCATGTACCAAGCCCTGTTCGGAGCTACCTGCTGTGATATGTGGTGTACATTTACGTTCCCTAAAATAGCCTTAGGAGGTAAGGTATATTCTCCCCTATTATACAGATAGGTAAACTGAGTGCTACGTGAAGTTCCCCAATCACAGTCAGTTCAGTTTGCAAAACTGGAATTTGAACAGTCAGACTCAGAATATGTAACACAGAAGTTCTTTAAGAGCACCAAGGAACAGGGTTCATTCGTTCACAACCCTTGAAATACACTCTATTGTGTGCTAATTTTTCTTAAATATCAGGAGAAACTGATCATTGATGAAATGTACCCATCAAATCTTAATAAACATTTCAATGATCAAACAAGTAAACCTAAACTAAAATCAAGACATTACGAATGTCCAAAAAATAATAAAACTATGTCCCTCAAAAGAGCCTGCGGGTGCAAATATTTAGGAAAATAAATATATTTCAACTACTGCCCTCTCCTGGTGGTATAACTAACCAAAGGTATGTAACCTTTCCTTAATTCAATCAACTTAGAAGATTTTTATCTGACTGATTGATCAAAACCAAAAATGTAGGTAAAGAAAGAATGTAAGGCGCTTTTTCAAGATGGGACTTTGTTCTAGACTGTAGTCAAGAACTTTCTACCTGGGTAACTCTGAGAAACCACTTCTCTATCCCTCTGTTTTCTCATCAATAAAGTGGGAACAATAATATCTCCTCTGTCCACTTCAAAGTCATCGTAAGCATCAAATAAGATAATGCCTGTGAATTTTCAAATACACTTGGTCCTTGAACAACACAGGTTTGAGCTGTGTGGGTCTGTTTATACATGCATAAATACACTACTGTAAATGTATCTGCTCTTCCTTATGATTTTCTTAGTAAGACTTTCTCTTCTCTGGCTTACTTTATTATAAGAATATAGCACATAATATATAGAACATACAAAATACGTGTCTGTCAACTGTTTATGTTATCGGTAAGGCTCCCAATTAACAGCAGGATATTAGTAAAGTTTTTGGCAAATCAAAAGTTACACATGGATTTTTGACTGCACGGGGGAGAGGCTGGCACCCCTAATCCCCATGATGTCCAAATGTCAACTGTACTCTAACTGTATAATCTTAGGAATTTTTTAAATTAATCTACTAAAGCCATTTACAGCCACATTCATTAAAATTAAAATTACACTGGGATGCCTGGGTGCTCAGTTGGTTAAGTATCTGACTCTTGATTTTGGCTCAGGTCATGGATATCAGGGTTGTGGGATCGAGCCCATATCAGACTCTGCACTGGGCATGGAGCATGCTTAAGATTCTCTCTCTCTCCCTCTCCCCACTCCTCTAAAAAAAATAACTTGATATTACATCTACTCTTTAATCTTGAAGTTCCGTTCCTTGGAACCAATGCTAAGAATTACCAGTACTTGTTTGCAAGGACATGTACGAAGATGTTCATGGCTATGATGTTGACAATGGAAAAAAAAATGACCAAGGTAAACATTGTTCAATAAACTAAGAGATAAATTATAATAATTATTCTATAGAAAATTATGAAGCCACTAAAAAGAATGAACTAGAGTTTTGCTAGTTGAATCAAGAGATTTCAGCAAGGTTTTTAAAGGAATGCAAGATATAAAAAGAAATGTAATAGAGAGTCCCAAACATCTTAGTGCATTTTTAAACTTTAGTTAATTTCAGAAGTATAAACATTATATATTTACAGAAACATCATTTGAGAGGTTAATCAATGAACAATTAAAAATGTTGATGTTTCTTATTAAAATTCAACATAACAGAAGCTGTTGTACACAAAAATTTAACAAAATGTGCCATTAAAAATTTACAAAAGTATTAAATAAGTGTAAAATAAATACAAATAATTAAATATTCAAGTGTTTCTTTTGTAAGTGTATAGCAACTATGATTCTGAAGTGATTAACTTAAAACTGCACTGATGCTTTGAGAATACCCCATATAACATGCTTTCATTTTTATAAAACAAAATAACAATCTCTGCCTCCCCCTCACTTGTGCACTAGGGTGTATGTATGTATTGTGTTTATAGGATTCTACACTTATATAATCGATTATATAAAAATGGGAAAAAATATGGAAGGCTACTTGGGCAGTTAGAGTGGGAAAAGGGAGGAAAAAAAGGAAAGTGATCCAGGCAAAAGGGAAAAAGTTTTTTAAAAAAGGGGGTGGGAAAACTAAAAGTGTACATGCTATATCATCACACTTATGCACTTATTGAAAATCACTTGTATTATATAGATATATATATTTACTTTTTTTTTTTTTTTAAGAAAGGAAAGAAACTTGCCCCATGTCCCACACTAAGTAAACAGGAGGAGAGCCCGAACTTGTACCTAAGTCTCTCTGACCATGAGCCTGGGCTTTGAACCACTCTAACCAACAGCTAGCAGGGTGTTTACACTCAGAACTACCATGACTGTGGACCACAGTGGCAAGATTCACTAGGCCTGTGGTTGGCAGCTTTAAGATGGGGTTCCAGACCATGACTTGTGGACCTCTGGAGCTCTTTTCAAAACAACTGTTTGTCCTTCAAACTTCTCATTTCCAGTACAGCATGGTTGACACTGTAGACAGAGCCTCATCACAAGTGTTTTGGTTGATGCTGATAGCAGCCCTCTGTCTCACAGATATATAATTTTAATCACTGTTGCTATGAAATTCTTAGGGATCTGTTCATCTCTGAGTCAAAGACACCTTTTTTCCCCCGTCTTAAATAAGCTAAAGGTGGAAACATGTTGACAATCTCTAAATAAGCAATGCACTTCCTTCCTCTAGGCCTGTCACACACCATTCCCTCCATCTGGAATGCCCTTCCTCTTTTTCCTCTGCCTGGGAAACTCCTCTGCATTTTTCGAGACGTAGCTCAAATGCTACCTTCTCCATCAAGGTTCTTGTGTCTTTCCCATGCAGAACTGCTTCACCCCTTGTACCCCCACACTGGTTAGGAGAGGCATCTCTCAGCGGTTCTGAGCTCTGCTTTAATTAGGGGGTTAGATGCTGACTTTCCCATTGGAGTGCAGTGTCTTATTTATCTCTGTACCATTTCTCACCCTCATTCACCTTGCCCTAGTGTCTAGCGTGGTGCTTGGCACATCGAAGGCCTTCAATAAAATATTGGTTCCGTGGAACTTTGAGATTGAGAGCTTATTATTTCACAAGGTGCATAAATATTAGGTCCAAGACATAGGCAAATCACAGGGCAAAGAATCCCTTGCCTTTAAGTAATATCTAACAAAATCTCTACTAGGAAAGATGATAAAACTCACACAGGTGTATCTTCATTCTTGCCTTTTCCCAACTCAGCAAAAGCAGGACCATCTACCCAAAGTCCCCCAAATCCTTTCAAATGTTGGCTTTAGGTGTGAAACTGCACCTGGAATATAAGTGTGTGTGTGTGTGTGTGTGTGTGCGCGCACACGCATGAAGGTGTATGTACACGTGTATAGAATGCCTCTTCACCAATTCAGACCAATATTTACCTCCTAAGTGGGAAATTATTACTTTTTAAAAATTTTTTTAAAGTCGTCTTTACACCCAGTGTGAGGCTCGAACTCACAATCCCAAGATCAAGAGTAGCACGCTATACTAAGCCAGCCAAGTGCCCCCGAAGTGTGAGATTATGTACAGAAATGACAATGGCTGACATTTGTATAGCACTTTGAATGTATTTGCTTTCAGAGACATCATCTGATCTGTGGTATGGAGGAAATAGCAAATCAATTAACGGATGTATGTTTATGTTGATACTGATTTTGCAGCAAATCATCACATTGAGTTTGTGTCTTGATCACAAGTCCATACCTGACAATGGTGACTGTAAGTCCCTGCTGCGAGAAGTAAGATCTGTGAAATTTGAACACACCTAGCAATGCTTATCTCTGTTATTACATAGCATACATAGACTTAAGCAAGCGAGAAAGTTTTAATAAAAACAAATAATTCTTGTCCGTAAAAGTGAACAGTATCCCAGTGAAGAAAATGGTCATTTATCTGTTCCTATTGCCATCACTGAAAGCAGGAAAAACATTTGGTTAATCCATTTTCAGTCATTCTTAGATTTGAGGAGGGTAAGTTCAAACGGAGGAAACTGATGTAGTGAAGTTAACTGATTCTACTCTACAATTCATCCTGACCAGCTCCCGGGGCTCTGTGAGCTGCCTGTAATCAAGGATGTTTGGCTGAGTTGTGCTAGCTGTCAAGGTTTACTAAGCCGAACTAGTTAATGAGTGATGGCTAGGTTTCATTCCACGTCTTCACATCACCCATGAAGCAATTAAGTCTGTACCTCACGGTCTCCCACAGGAGTTGCAAAGGTGCCTTCATCTCCTGAGAAACTAAATTCAGTGTGGTCTGAGGGAAAACAAACTATGTTAATCGTGAGAGGTGGCAAAAGATGCCTTCTTGCAGTGTCTATGTTGGGAGAGGAATGTTGCCAATTTCTTTTTCCCCCCATGTAACTTGTATAGCTGTTTCTTCTCTTTTTACCTGTCTTTCTGAAATTATAAATGGCTCTTATGAGTTGTTTATATGAAACCAAGTACCCTGACCCACAGGCAAGGTATTCTTGGAACTGCTGAAACAGCAAGCAAGATAATGATATCATTTTAGAAAGTGCCAGGCAAGAAAGCTCTGATTAACCACTGAAACATGCTCAGTGGAGATATTTGTAAATAGAAAGAATGTCACTTTAACATCTCCTCTTTATCTGGGCTCCCCCTTCCTGGTATGCTGCTATTGTGAATATTTCCTCTTTCGATTCCTGCATATAAGGAAGGTTGTTTGATGTAAGGGAGTAAAAGTCTTTCTGGAGAAAAAAAGGTGAGTGTTCGCAGAGATAATGGAAAGATTTTGAACCTCATCCAATATTCATATGCAATCTTACTACTTTGCATAACCTCCCTCCATCTGCCTCCTCTTATTCCCTCCCTACTTACTTAGCCAGACCGGGCTTTCTCTTCTGATATTCATTCTCCACAAGCAACACAGGAGCTATGAAGAAGAGCAGGCTTGTGGTGGAAAGTGGAAGGACCAGATGAAGTTTTCTGAAAGGGATGACTGTAGGGACCCTGAAGCAACTCTTCCTAATGCAAGGGGTGAACCCCAGCCCAGGGGGCACATCCATCCTCTGGGAGGTGGGAACTGGTCTCTGTCACTCCTTAGAAACTCCTTCAGACTCCATCTGCTTCCAAGGTGCTTCGAGAAGCACCATCTTAAGCTTAAAGGCGTATGGACTCAAGCAGTTGTTTATGGTATGACTAAGGGGGTGGCAAACAGAGAGTTAGTGATTTTTACAAGTGGACCCCAATCCTTTCACGGTGCTTGGGCCAATATGCCTCTTTTCACCTGTATGTGTGAATAGAAACACCCAGAGAATTAGTGGGTGTGTTAGTTCTGTGGTTGGTGGCACTACAGGGTGAGCTCTTCAGAGATCGAAGGAGTTAAGAGTACCCAATTAGCTACCAGAAGCTGAATGTCAGCCAGTATGAATGGTATGTAGCTGGGCAGTTTTCCAAAACCCACGCCGTGGCTGCATATCAGGAAGACTGCTATAAACAAGTGTGCATGTGTGCATGGAGGCTGATAAGTCAATGAGGAAAGATAGACACGGAACAGCAGCCCAGCCCGAGGAAATATGCAGAGCCGGGTGAGTTTCCACTTTAGGTGAACAATAGCTCTGTTTTGGAAACAGGTCTGGATGGGCTGGTGAACAGTTAGATTGCTCCTTTAACTTGTTATACATTAAATGACCATTTTAGGGGACCAAAAGCTGGATTCTCAACTTTCAAACTATACTTAATCATAACACTGCTAAAATGATGTTTTAAAAAATATTTAATAGGAAACACGCAAAGATATGGTAAGTGAAAATAGCACAAAGCAAAACTGCATACATAGATCTCAATTATGTAAAATATACAGATACATTTTAAAAGATACATTAAAAATGCCACTAAAATGTAACACTGGATAGTCTTCTCTAGGTAATGGGGTTACATGTGATTTTTGTTTTTTCTTTATACTTCCCCTTTTTAATTTTTCTAAAATGAACTTGCATCAGTTATAGAAACTAATAGAAAAACACAAGTTCTTTAATTTAAAAAATTTATCTCATGAATGAACAGACATGGATAATTTGTGAATGAGTCACCTAGGTTGAGGAAGGCTGCAAAAGCACAAAATAGAACCATCCGTAATGCTTATAAAATGTTAACGCGAATTTGTCTTCACGTACAAACACATGAGTATCTTCTGTCTTACATTTAAACTCCTAGAGAGCAAAGGCTGTGTCTAATTCTGTGCAGTGTTTGGCTCAATTAAAAACGCAGATAGGACATAATTTTTTATGACAATTATACAAATGCACCTGATTTTTATTCACTCTGGTAGCCAGCCTGGAAAATTCCTTAGTGTTACTAGTGCCTGGACAGGGACGCGGAGCAAGAACATACATCCTTTCTCCAAATCTAAAACCTCTTAAAAAAACTACTTCTTAAGCAGCATGTACATTCATAGGGAAGACCGGCCTCTACTATGTTTAAAGTGGAAAGAGAAACAGTACTGGAATTTTCTCTGTTCAAGCCCACTTCAGTGTTACATAATGGATGTAATCCTAAGGATTAGTTTAGAGTTTGATTTCAATATTAATTCAACTACTGGACTCAGCACTGACTCAGCCCCTGGAATTAATATAAAATAGAGACACAAAAGAGTTTTTCCACTTAAGAAACAAAACCAAGTCCAAACAGAACTAAATCAAACCACTTGTATGAAAACACTGGAGCCGTAAACAAAGAAGTGGCTTCCATTTCCAGTGTTTTCTAGACACCCCTCCCCCCAAAGCCCTTCCTACTGATTCCTGCAAAACATAACCAAGGTTACTGTAACATTTGAAGTCACTCTGGAGATACACCTTGCTGTCTATAAACAGTAGCTTTTTTCTTTTTTCAGTGTAGTAACTGCAAGAAGATACAAATGACTGTCAGGATTTGGAGTTGATATTCTTACTAGAAGTTTAAAATACAGTGTATCAAATCTGGTCCAAATGAGTCAGTTCCTTTCAAGGTTATCATGAAATAGATGAGCAGGCAAATGTGAAATCCCAGGTGCTTATTAAATTGAAACAGAAAAGTCACTTTTGAGAACTCTGCCTTCACTCCTCCCCCATCCCCATCACAATGGCTAGTATTTGTCAACTTTCCACCAGACGCTCAGTGTTACATTTATATGGGCATGATCTAACATAATCCCCAAAGAAGCCCTGGGAGGTAGGTGTTTCCATCAGTATTTTAGAGATGATAGGTTTAGGAAGACACTTGGGAGCTTGTCCAAGATCTCATAACTCCTCCGTGGCAGATTTGGATTTGAACCCAGGTCTCTTGAGGCCCAGGGTGCAAACTCTGAATCATTAAGGACATGGTGACTCTAGGGACCTAATGACGTTGGAAATCAAAAGTGAGATAAAAATATAACTGCACCACTTTTAATTGAGTCTGTTGCATATACATAGTTGGTCTTCCCCTATATTAAGCACGGTGTCCTATTAAAAAAAGGTGACAAATTCTGACAACAAAAATCTGCTGAGGGAAGCTAAGATTACTTACTGAAGTAATAAGTCATGTCTCTTATTGAGAACATGGCAATACTGAGGCTTGGGTGTGGTCACCTGAGAGATCTGGAGGAAATCTAGAGGCAAAATTTACCGAATTTTCTATTGCACAATACAATCTGTCTGTGGAAAGCACCCCCTAAACGGAAGTATCTGTCAAAGTAAAAATAAACCCGGTTAACAGCATCTGAAAAATATATTGTGAGTGGGATTCATATTTCTTTCATTTGCTACAGTACATGCATATATTTGGTTTTTTGGTCCTATTTAAAACACACACACACACACACACACACACACACCCCACACGCACGTGCACACACACACACACGTAACTTTTCAACCCAATCTACAAAATTCTGACAGGGACTAACATCCATTTTGTAGGAATTAAGTGGAGGAGGCCAGCTGAGTGCGTCACACAGTCTCTTCTGGGGGGTTTCCTCCTGCATCTCACAAAGTCACAGGGAGGCCAGGCGCACTGAGGTCTCAGGTTTGCACGAAAGAGAAATCATTTGTGTCTGTTCACGTAAAGACCGTTCGTTCTACCCATAGTCATAAAAGCCAAACTGACAGAGTACTTGGAATGCTTACTTATCAATCTACACTGAAAAACAGAACTTCCCAGAACATAATACTGGGGCAAGCTTATTATTATTATTTAATGAAAACATCTACTGAGAGCCTACCACGGGTCAGGATCTATCCTAGGCACTTTCACTTTAGTGATTTCATTTAACTCTCACGACAAGCCTTTGAAGTATCTTTTGTGTACGTGTTTGAGCTGAGGAGGCTGTAGCCCAGAGAGGCTGAGGGCCTTGGCCAAGGTCACACAGTCAGAGGAGCAGCAGAGCTCCCAGCAGAGCCCAGTTCTCAATGCTGAGGCCGGGAGTCTCAATGCTGGGAACACATTAAGTTCAGAAGTGCTGGCAAGGAATGAAGTGATTGTAAGTTGGTGTCATTAAACCTAATGGACTTAAAATGGATTGGTAATATGTTTTGCCAATAGCTGCCAATTGGTCCGCAATAATCAGGGCCATCTCTACAGTTTTCAGGTTCCCCAACTTCTTTTGGTGTCTGCCACACGGACTAGCCGTCAACTGTCTGCTTCTGATATTAACATGTTATAATCTCTAAAGCGTTAAGTTTAGCTAACATTATCGACATTTATTTTTATTTTTGTTGTTTTGTCTAAGTATGGATTACCTTCTGGGAATTTTACACATAGCTAATCTCAGCCATTTTTATGTTGCTGTTTGAGAGTTTCAGTTTCTAGTGATGATATTTTCTGCCACTGTTCCTTGAAATTCAAATTTTGAGGGTGTTCATTATTTGGTACCTGGGCACTAATTTATTTATATCTATTAAAAATATGTACGTAAATATACATGGTACAAAACCATGTGCCATACTGTGTACTCATTCATGACTAAGAGGCACGAATAGTTTGTAAACCTATCCTAGGAAACTAAGTCAAAGAATATACTTAATAATATTTTGTAAAGTTCTTTTTCTTTTCCTATTGAAAAATTTGACTGAGTTACTTCATACTACCAATTCAGTTCAGGCAACTCTAAAAAGTGATTGATCATCATGAACATTTCACATTAAATACTTATAACAAGAAGTGGTGGTCCTAGAATGAAAAAAATAACACAACAAAAGGAGGCTCTCTGAAAATGTTTTTAGCATTAATTAACAAATAAATAAAATCAAACCAGTTTCCAAAATAAAATCAAAAGAGCTGTGAACATTTTGCCTGCTTTTGACTTCAAATGACAAGCTTGGCCTGGAAAATAAATCTTAATGTGACTGTTCACAGCAACTTTGAAGACAAATTAATATTATTGTAGCCTACCATGATTACTCTCATTTAAAAAGTCTCCAAAGAAAACAGAGCCAAATTTCAGAGGTCGAGAGAGTAAATGGTGGCAATGCACACACACGTAAACGTTCATATTAAGGAGTCAAATGCAAATTTTTAAAATCCAACAGAAAAAAAGAAACACAATTTTGGGAGAGAAGTAATGTAGGTAAACATCCCTGATTTTTTGAAAGGCGTATCTAAGCATCCAAGAAATGGTGGTTTTGTTTGCTTTAACGGAACTGGGATGTTCTGGAGACAGTGGTATGTTGTTTCAACACAGTGACTGCAGGAGTCACATTCAAAAGTGGACTTCCATTAGATTCAAACTGAACTGCTGTACAGGGTTGCTATTTAATTCTTTCTCTTCCCTATCAGAGGAGGATGTACCAGAGGCCTCCGTTTATTTGCTGAGCAATAGGGCTCTTGCTTCAGGTAGGTTCATCTGCTGAGCCATGACACATATGAGAAGGCTATCTGGCAGGACAGCACGCTGACACACTGGAGGTACAGCAGCCAAAGACCCGAAGCTTTGCACCCCTGGGCCTGGGCTTCCTCATTGTGGCAATCAATCTATTCATGCAGCACGTCCTTCAGGCATTAACATTCCAACTATCCGAGATTCTGAATAAGAAAGTGCTATTTTAAGCAATTCTTTAAACTAAGATTGCAGATAGCAACGAAAAGTGTTTGGGCCTGAAAAAAAATGTTCATTCAACACCCAAACATAACTCACTTCTAATGAATTAACTATTCTTCCGCTAATAACAGAATTTTGTCATCATCCACAAATACTTATTGCACATTTGCCATACACAGAAGGTTTATCTTAGAGGACCGAGAAGCCATCATCTATAATAAAAACACTCCAAGTTTCCCTTACGGGTCATACTGGAGGAAGAAGATAGAATGCACTCATTTTCTCATCTATACTGTGCATGACAGCCTGCGCACAATGAAATTTATAGAAAACTAGAGTGCTACAGTCCCTACAGACTTCAGACAGAATCTGGCCTATAGATCTCTTTGTGTGCCGAAGCCCTGGAGAATGTGATGTAATAAGCCATGAACCACTCTCTCCAGAAAAATGCCTATGCATACAAAATATGGGACTCAATTCCTAGCATTTTCTAGCATTTTACAGACATCCTCTGAAGCCACCCTGGGCTAAGACATGAGGCTAACAACTCCTGGTCTACTCCCACTGCTTCCTCATACATATGGTGACACCAAGTTTCAAATAGGTGATGTGACTTGGCCACAGTCACACAGCAGAAACCATGAACAGAATAAATGGCATGAAACCGAAAATGATATAGATACCCCTCAAAACTCTAAATCATCCTTTTCATCAGAAGTCAGGCTTATCATGTTGCTAGGAAAGGTGAAAAGGTGAAATGTTTTCAGAGGAATATACCTTTCTTTTATCTTAGGGTTCTAGCTGAGCTTCTCACTGGAAAATAGGCAGGTTTTCTTTATCTTGCCCTCAGGCCAGGCCCACCCATGGTTCAAGGCTGCCTTTTTCTGTGTTTGCCTCAGCAAATCAATAAAACCTGCATAACCTGGCACATTCAGAAAGGGGGCAAGTGTGAGAGCATGAATTAGAAACTAGTTTTCAGGAACCTAACCTGAGTTCTAAAGAACTCTGTTAGTCAGATAGTGGATGTTTAAGAAGTATTCTGAATCATACGTAGACTGCTCATTTATTTCGGAAGTGGCAGTCTGCTAACAGTGTTAGCAAGTTCCAGAGACCTGCTTTAATGAATAGATGGGACTAATTTCCAACTACTACATTAGTTTGCTCATTTGCAAATGGCTTTTTTTTTTTTCCAAAAACTAAAACCTTCCTTCTGGGAGTTGCATTTTACTTTTAGCTTTTAGCAAATGCATCTAATATATTTCAAATTCACTTCACCAAATACCCTCCCACAAGGCAATGTGACAGAACAAAAATGTGCATGTGTTTTGGAGTAAGATTTGAATTCAGACACTGGATCTTCTATATCTAGACATGCGATTCTGGCCTCATTACTTAAACATCTCTGAGTTCCCCCATCTGTAAAGTGGGAATAATATCAACTCTTGCAAATTGGCTGTGAAAATTAGCAATAATGTAGTCTATTATAAAAGGAGCTAGTGCAGTATCTGGGAAACATTAGGCACTCAATTAAATGGTAACAAATTAAAATAATGATTAGTTATCAAAAATCGACAAAGGATACCAGACCCCTCTCCAAAATCTGAATTCATAACATTTAAATGAATGAGGACTTAATTCATTTTTAAAATGACTCTAATACTTGTTTTAGTCTATTTTGACATATTAAAAAGTATAACCACTAAAGCTTAAAAGGCCATCGTTCAAATAATTATCTTTACTAAAGTACCACTGTCAGGTTTTTTGACCAAAGGAAATCCATTGTTACCACTGATAGGTTTTAAGTCTTTAGATAACATCAGTGTTTTAAGGTACCAGAATAATAAAACAGCAAGAGAATGGTTTCTTGACATGGAACTCATGACTAAAAGCCTAAATTAAATATTACGGTTCAGTAGTATTAATGTGTTTTCACACTACCTACCAAGTTTTCAGACTGCACTCTACTTATCCTGTTTAAATTGCTATCAGTATCTTTTTCGTGGGAAATTTCTTACAAATTACTTTGAGCAGCCAAAAATTTACAGTGGAAATTTTTTCCCGTGTCCTTTTTTAGAAAAAACCTATTCAACAGGCAAATCTAAATAATTTTTAGCAGTTCTAAATGTAGAGAATTCATGACTTCTTACTGTAATTGAAAAGGAACATACAAAGCAATTACTTAGTCACTTATAAAACCCACGTTCAACTTTCGAAATAATGACTAACCTGATAGGAGAGACAAGACTTTTATAATTAAATGCTAAAGTCTAGCCATTTGAGATAAGCACAGCAGGTTATATAATTGTCCTCTGCACTCACAATATCCTTTTTTGTCTTCTTGGATGCATATCATTTTTCAGTAATGATAGAACATGTAACAACAACAACAAAAAAAAGTCACTGTACTGTAGGAAATCATTCTAACCACAAGCTAAATTTTTGACCGAGAGTAAAGTCTCATTAATTTGGATTTCGCTAGTTTCATAAGGAAAAAAAAAGGTGCCCATTAATGGTGTAAGTAAAATTCCCTGGAGAATCTATTAGATTCTTAAGAAAACAAAACAGTACGCCTTAGGCACTTATTTACATATAAATACTTGGACCATTAACTGAAAAGCATTCCTAGCCATGGCAGAATGGAATTTTCAAACTTGGATACTCTTAAAACCTCTTTCAGTGCCCTATGATGGGGATGCTGAGGAGGACTGGAAGAAATGGGACACAGATGACCTCTTTTCCTAGAAAGAAGGGATGGCTTCTGTGAGCACACATGTGACTGGAGACACTTAGCACAGTCACTACTCATCCAGGGACAACATTTCCCAAGCCCCTTGCGTTCAGGTGGAGCCACGCGACTAGTTCTCATCAATGGAATATGAAGAAAATAGATGCTGAGTCACTTCAGGGCTATGGTGATTAAGAAGTAAATGTTCCTTCTTTATGCTCTATCTCTTCCACCAGCCAGATGCAGACAATCAAAAGCCTCAAAAGACGACGTTATGGGTTGAACTGTGTGTCCCCCACCCCACATTCATATGTTGGAAGTCCTAACCATCAATACCTCAGAAACAGACCTTAATTCAGAGACAGGATCATTATAGATGTCATTAGTTAAGATGAGGTCGTACTGGAATAGGGTGAGCCCTAATTCAATATAACTGGTGTCCTTATAAAAAGGGGAAATTTGGACACAGCAGGAATAGAGGGAAGACAATATGAAGGGACACAGGGAGAACACAGCCATCTGCAAGCCAAAGAGAGAGACCTGGACAACTGAGCCTCGGAAAGAACCAGTCATGCTCAACTTTGATCTTGGGACTTCTAGCCTCCACAGCTGTGAGACAATAAATTTCTGTTATCTAAGGTGCCCAGTTTGTAGTACTGTGATAGCATCCTAGAAACCTAATATAGATGATGGTAAAGCCAGAAGATAGAAGGAGCCTGAGTTCAGGATTTCTGAATAACTGCTGAATAAAAGCAATTCACTGACCAGAAAGACCTACACTGGATCAACAATGTAGCAAGAAAGGAAACTTTCATTGTGTCAAACCACTGGATTTTGAGGACCTAGTCATTATAACGACTAAATTGCCTGATATAATATTTAACTAAGTAATTTAGCCGGCAAGTAATTTTTAAAGTTACTTTACATGAAAAAAAAAAACAAACCCATGGACACATCACAGAGAATATAAAATCCATGTAAATTTTTAGGATAAAAAAGAACTTCAAAAAAATTGTGAGTTTACAAGAAGATTATTTTGGGGTAATTCCCCCAAATCCTCCCCAGGGTACAGATTTACTCTTCTCTGCCAGTAGAAGCAGAATTTCCTGATGAATATTAAATAAGTCACAAGCTCAAGGTTGCTATACATAGTTTAAATTATAATTCAGTTAAAATTTTTTTTAATTTTGTAAATTCAGAGGGGCATTTCTCCCAAGTGGCCCAAGTGTATAAAGTTTTACTTGGGTGCAAAGGACAAGAATATTGTAAAATGAGGTCTCAGTTTTTCCCAAAGTTCTCAATATTATTTGTAATCAATCTGAAGAGAAGTCACAATGTAACCATCAGCTTCTGCTCTCAAATACAGGCGAAAAATGTACTTCCGTCACGATAAGGTAAATAACATGGAATCAATACATCATTTTCCAGTTTTTGATTATGGTTCTTTTCCTTGTGTGATGAAAAAGTAAAAGGATATCCTAGCTAAGACACAGAGTTTTAATTCAAAATACCTCAAAAGCTGAGCTGGCAGCTGGGTTCTCATGTTTACAGAAAAGCTAGGATGATTCAGCCTGTGCTCAGAGCTCAATTTAGATCACAGCATCTGGATTCCAAACACATATAAGATGGGGCGGCAGGTTTCCAGGTCATGACTGATCCAAGACAGAGACCTGCGACCACTCACCAGAACAATTTCAAATGGAGAAAGTCCCTGAGGGAGAGAGAAACCTCAAAGGTGTTTGGAAGACCTGGCCATAGTCAGCCCTCCAAATTGCAGTAACATAAGCATTTCCTGCAGCTGGCAGGTGCTGGGGAGGCCAAGGCAAGGCAGCCAGGGGATGACACTGAACAGTCCCCAAGTCAGCTTTGGCATGGTCAGAAAACATCTCTCACAGATGACTTCTTTCCTGAAGCAGCTATTATTCAGATTAAACTATGGGAATCTGGTCAATGGAAAACCTTAGAGAGCACAGGCTCCCTGCTAAGATCCGTGCTTAACTTTGCTTTGTTTCAAAGAGAAAAACTGGGGTAGGGAAAGGGAAAAAAAATATTTTAACAGCATTTTTTTTTTCTGGGTGAGAAGAAATCATAGCCACGGTAACTATAATGTAGGCTACACACTGAAATCTAAGAAGGGAAAAAATAGTAGCACGAAATCTTCCCAGTCCAATTTTATCTCCATCAGAAGTCACCTCGCTCCTTCCTTAATTTTCCTTGGATGTGATATATATCCAGAACATTGGTGGTTTTGCAGCTACAGATTTTATGTGCAAGAAAAAATAACTCCTCCTGATGCTTTTCCTCACCTTTTCCCCCTCTGAGGTCTCTCTTTCTCTCTCTCCTTCTTGTCTCTTTGTTGTGAATGTCAGGGCTGTCAGTGTCACAGTCTGACATGATTAGTGTTTCCGACATTACACCAAGAAGCAGACAGAGAGCAAGGAGAGCGGGTGGAGGGGACGAGAGGATGTGCAGCCATTTAAAGCCAAAGGAAAAAAAGAAACCCAACCTCCTTTCTCTGAGGTTCCTTGATTGCAGGGCAACTTATCCATCACCCTGAATTTTTCTCATTTATCCAATCAGTCCGTTTTCCTGCTCCTGTGGAGATCACTAAGGTGTGGATCCGTTCTGCGAGATCAAAGTCTGTGGCTCCAATAACAGAGAAGTCAGAATTCGTGACTCAGCAGATTGTAAGGCTGTGAGGGATAACAATCGGTGCACTTTGGGAAGACAGCACCAGTCCATTTCGAGTATCGATTCACTGCACTTTGTCACTCTAATGATGTTATCTCATTAAAAGAGATAAACGCCCCACTGTTCTTCCCAGAGCATCTGCTTCTTACTCTTCTCTCTTTTTCAACAGCATGGCTCTCAGCAGCAGCACATTAAAATCAAATTGAAATCCAATGCAAGGCTTGGCGACAGAGCTGCTTACGGAGGCTTCTTTTTAATTGCTTTTCCTTACTCTCGCCCCCTTCCTGTTCCCCCCCACAACTGTCATCCATAGAAACAAGCAATATAAAGAGAAACAGATGTAGAAAGTAATCATAATAGGAAGCATTTATTGAGTGCCTATTATGTGGAGCCTTCACCCCGTCCACATTTAACTTCTCCCACCATGACCTTCCCAGGTAAGTAGAACGATCCCCAGTGTGCAAATGAAGAAAGGGAGTCTGATGTTAAGGCGCTTGCCCGAGATTACATAGGTAATGGGACAAGAGTCCATCCAAAACAAATACTTTTTTTAACCCCCATTTTCATTCATTGAACAAACAAGTAAATAGGCTTGCAACTTGAATAGAATAGGTAAGAAGAAACATGTAGAAGATGGTAGCAGCTATTCTTAGCCTGCTAACACCCAGGAACATAATGCCATAGGCAGTGCGATGGTTTTGTTTCAACAGATTTCTTATTAAATAAAAAAGGTAGCAATTTTCCATAATGAATGTTTTATACATTATTCCTTTGTGTATCAGGCCTCTGAAGTACACACTATTAAAGTCTATTAAAGTCTGTATTTAGCAGCATTACTAATGTGCCTTTGGGGAAATTATTACAATGAAACAGCATCAGTCTTTCACAAAATTTCAATTGTTATTATTCCTCTTTTGCTCTTTAATACACATGTCTATTTTTAGCTATAATCAGACCCCATCCAAAAATGCCATAATCCCAGCCTAGAGCTGTCACAACAAATTGTTTATGGGTTGGATTTAAGAAAAAACAAGAGATGCAGATATTGCTAATTTCAACCAATCTTTGTTTTCCTCCAAAACTCATTGCTACCCCAATGTTCTAATTAACAGGTGCTCCTGGATCACTGTGACATGTGATGACATTTTGCCTCTCCGGCTAGGGTTGGTTACCTTAATTAATCGCTTATACTTATATCTAATTGAGACTAACCTCTCAGGATAATGCCACTGTATTAAAATCTGAGGGTGGTAAGAAGTTACAAAACTATTCCACAAAAAAAAAAAAAGAAAAGAAAAAGAAAATCAAATAAATAAACTAGAAGAAGATATAAGCTGTGATTAATAAAATCTAAATGTATTCATTTAAACCTAAACATTCTCATTTATGAAAGGCTAGAAATCCGTCTTCTGAACGTGGACTGAGGACTATCTGAAGTTATGTAGTTTTACACACTCTAAAGAGGCGTCTCCTGTCCTCTAGTACATTTATTAATGTCATCACACAGTATGAAGTTTTTAAGAATGAAGCAAATGGGGTGCCTGGGCGGCTCAGTCAGCTGAGCATCCACTCTTGGTTTTGGCTCAAACCAAGATGGTCATGATCTCGGGGCTGTGGGGTCAAGCTGCGATTATGGGCTCTGTGCTCAGAGTGGAGTCTGCTTGGAATTATTTCCCTCTCTGTTCCCCTCTGCCCCTCCCCCTGTGTGCACTCTCTCTCTTTTGCTCTCTCAAATAAATAAATAAAATCTTTAAAAAAAAAAAAAGAATAGGGGCGCCTGAGTGGCACAGCGGTCAAGCGTCTGCCTTCGGCTCAGGGCGTGATCCCAGCGTCATGGGATCGAGCCCCACATCAGGCTCTTGCACTATGAGCCTGCTTCTTCCTCTCCCACTCCCCCTGCTTGTGTTCCCTCTCTCGCTGGCTGTCTCTATCTCTGTCAAATAAATAAATAAAATCTTTAAAAAAAAAAGAATAAAGCCAACAATGCAGATATATTCAAAAGTATAATGTTCTCCGAAAACATCTTACAGAAAACAATGTTAGGAGTATTTTACAGAGACAAAAGATAAAAGGAAGCTGGAAGAAATACTAGCAAAGAGCTACATGCTATAAGACCACTGTACCACAAGAAAAGGAGGGGGAAAGGTGCAATTCGAAGTATTAGCTACTCAAATGAACAAGCTGGGTTGGTAGTAATCTCTCAGTTATGCATTTCCCCTTATACACAGCAATACCATCGTTTGAGATAATATGTTCGCAAAATTGGGCAAATCGAGTTGTTTGTTAACATTCTAAAGATGAACAAGCCACAGATTACCTAAATAGTCATGTTTCCAATCACCAATTAACTAAATAGGATGTAACCTAATTGTACCCATTAAGGGCTACTAATTGTGAGATAAAGGGCAGGGTTGAGGACTTGGTAGACAGAAGCATTCCTCCGCATGATTCACAAAGGCCAGAATCCACTGGCCTCTTTGTTACAGGGACCCGGCCACCACCAGCATCAAAGAAAGAGGTCTCGCAGCACACATCACGTGCCCAAAGGACTTGTCTAATTATGCCGTGGGCTTGTGCGGGCTTACTGATGCAGACATGGTGATGCAGAACGAGAACCCACCAGTTCAGTCAACATTCAATTAAAGCTCCACATGAAGGCTGGCATGGGACACTTTGTCAAAAGAAAAAAAAAAAAGCAGTACTTGTTTGAATCAAAAAAAAATCCTAGGTGCTATTCTTTAACTCTGCAAGAAATAAGGACGAACAAGATTCCAAAACCAACAATCACAATGCGTGTGAAGTGCCGCTGAAAAAACCAAGGTGAAACTGAATGTCCTCTTTCCTTCAAGTGAAACATATTTTATGGTCAGTGGCTATGGCCACATTTCAAAGGGCTTATCATGATTCAAAACAAGGTCTCTCAGACTTGAAATTATATTACCGTCATGTCAAAACATATCTCTTCTCCTGCTGTGGGGCCATTATGGTCTTAACCCAAAAGTCCAGCCTTTCTACTCCAAAGCCTTAATTTGCCTCCTACCTGTTCAGATTCGGCTTCATCTTTTCTGACATGATTGGGAGCTGTTAAGTCAGGCCCCTGGCAACCTCCACCCTCAAGTCAAGGCCCTGCCACATCCACATGAATCCTGCCTTGGGCGCGCACGGTCTGAGGGCGGGCGCGGACTTCCAGGTGCACCAACGCGTTTTTCATCTGATGCTCCACTTCTTGGGACAGAAAGGTTCAGACTTTCCACTTACACCCTGGACCATGAAGACCGCTTGTCAGAGTAGGCACCTACCACTGCTCTACCATGAGCTCCTCTGAGATTCAGAGCTGAGCTGTGCACCCAAGACACCAACTGAACTGTGTTTCTGTGAAGCAGGGAGGAGGAGAGGCCTTGGTACTGAAATAAAAGCATTGATGTTGCTTCCATGGTAGAAAGGACTAGAAATTATCAAGAGATAATGCCACATAAAGTAGGAAGCATTTCTCAAATAGCCTGTATGGTTTTTTTTTTTTAAGATTTTTTATTTTTATTTATTCGACAGAGATAGAGACAGCCAGCGAGAGAGGGAACGCAAGCCAGGGGAAGTGGGAGAGGAAGAAGCAGGCTCGTAGTGGAGGAGCCTGATGTGGGGCTCGATCCCATAATGCCGGGATCACGCCCTGAGCCGAAGGCAGATGCTTAACCGCTGTGTCACCCAGGCGCCCCTCAAATAGCCTGTATGTTTTATCTATATTTACTAGCACAAACAAGTTGTATACATGCATATATTTCATTTTTTTTAAATAATTTTTTTATTTATTTGAGGGACAGAGTGAGAGAGAGTAAGCACGAGTGAAGTGAGGGGCAGAGGGAAAAGCGGACTCCCCGCTAAGCAGGGAGCCTAATGTGAGGCTCAATCCTGGGACTCCGGGATCATGACCTAAGCCGAAGGCAGATGCTTAACCGACTGAGCCACCTAGGCGCCCCCTCGTGCAAACATTTTAAAGACAACTAAGAATAAACATACTCCGTTAATTCTTTTAGATTTGTCTTCTCCCTACTTTGTATCAAATCGACCATCTACTACATTACATTTATTTTAAGTTTGTACCCTCATACCTCTCAGAAGGGAATTATATTCTTGTTTTCTTCCTAAAAATTCACTGAATTTCCCAGCGTGATGAACATGGAAGAGAATGGAGGTCCAGTTTTGCCATTTCTGTACACCCCACATTTAGCAGAATTTGACTTACATGTAACACAGGGGTTACACTGACCTTGTGCCAACAATGTTCCACTTAATCTCACAAACTCTATAAAATGGTTTTGTTTTGCTTTTTAAAAATAAGGTCTAAGTGCAGTTTTTCCTTAAAGATGTAGAAGGTGAGAACAGATGTGCTACAATGTCCAGGACACTCACTGCTCCGAGCCACGGGTCCAGCTTCTTCTTAGAGTAAGGACTGCCAAATATAGGACATAGGCACAGTCTAGCTCCCTGCTTCTCAAACTCCTATCTCAGGACATGCTAAAAAATTACTGCATACTTTAAAGAGCTTTTATTTACATCAATTATTTCTACCAATGTTTGCCGTCTTAAAAATTAAAACTGAGGCATTTTGGATGAATGTCACTGGATGCCATGTAGTCTCTTGAAAAACCATACTGTATATTCAATAAAGAGTGGAAAAGGCAAAAAAAAAAAAAAGTCTTAACATTATTATGAAAGTAGTTTTGACCTTGCAGGTAGCCTGTGAATGGGTTCCCCAGGCGTTCCCAAACCATAGTTCGAGAAGCACTGGTCTAAACTTGTATACATCAGCAAAGTCTATTGAACAGCTGGATGAAGAAATGACACATACTTAGTAAGAGGATGTAATTCCATTTAAAAGTTTTGAGTCACTGAATCAAGGGGGCAGTATCTTTTTCTAGAGTGTTGATCTACTTACTACTGCCCTCAAACCATTAGCACATTAAAAAGCTCCTTCCTGGTAATATGTCACATAGAATCACTCCCAAGTTTAAATCTCTGTTTTGACCAAGGGCTCTCTTTTTCTATCTGTCCACTAAATATCTCCATCCATTCGATCTCAAATGCAAAACAGCTGAAGAGGTGTTCATTTTCAAATACTTGTTTTTTTTCCTGATTGTTAATCACATATACAAATACTTATTGCAGGAAAGTTGAAAATACAGAAAAGTATTTTTTAAAATAAGGAACAAATACATACCCTGTACCTGCCCTCTGAAAAAACCACTGCTAACCTTCTGGGCAACATCCTATCATATATACCTAAAAATAGAGTAAAAGTTTGTATCTTAAATATAACCTGATGTCTTTTTTATATATTATTTTTAGTATGAAAGAATGTACATTACTAAAGAAATTTGGAACATACAAGCAAAAAAAGGATAATGCTCTTAACATTTTGATGTGTATGTGCAGACATGTATGTTTTTTGAAAAAGGAAATAATGATCAAACTGTACATATTGTTATGTAACTTGCCATCTCCACAATTTATTTACAACACCTTTTTATGTCATTAAATATTCCTCCATCCCTCCCTGGTATTTTTATTGTATGACTGTATACCACAATTGTTACCTTCTAAAAATAACTATTATCATAATATACGATGAACACCTCGGCTTAATTTTTATACACATCCATGGCAACTGTCTTTAAGTAACTGTTCTAGAAATGGAATTTCTGAGTCAAAAGGTGTGTGTATTTTTGAGGCTTTGATACACATTGTTTAAATTCCCTTGAGAAATGTGTTCTTCCATTGTGTCTGAGAGAGCCTGACAGTCCTTTTCCAACCTTCACCAAGTACATTTCACAAATCCTCATCAATCGTATAGGTAGAAATTTCTACCTCATTGTTTTAATTTGCATTTCTTTGATAACTGTTGAGGTTGAACATTTTCTTATATGTCATTTACTGATTATATTTCTTCCTTTATTGGTTTTATCTTTCTGTTCTTTGCCCCTTTTCTATTAGAGTAATCATCTTTATCTTATTAATTTGTTAAGAACTCTTACTAAATTAGCTAAGTGAACTCCCTGTCATGCATGTTGGAAATACTGTCCTGGTGTGTCTTTTGTTTTTAGGGTAGTTCAGAACGCCTTTCAGTGGAAAGAAATTTTGAGGTTCCTTTATAATTTCTGTCACTGGACATTAATAAGGCCTGCCTTATTCCAAGATCATTTAATTTTTATTTGCATTTTCTTCCATGTCCCTAGTTTTTGATGTGTGCAGTATTTCTTCCAAGTCTGCCACAAGGGGGACCTGGCCATTGCTGCAGAAAAATGAGAGTGGAGACTCCTTGAATATAGATGGGTCATTTGCTGAAACCTCCAAGAGGGTCCTAGAGAGGGGAAGAGAGAGATCTATGTTTGTTATTCACCAGTTCCCTACTTTGCATCTGGTGGCTCTCTCAACTTGCTCTTCAAGTGAAAGAAGTTTAACACGGCAGAAGTTTTAATGTTAGGTGTATGTTTAAATATGAAACCTCTGTAGTAAGATGACTCTCCTTACCTTGGCCAGAATAGAAGCTTTGGATGGCAGAGACCTTTATTGTGTTCGCTGATGTCCTACAAGCACCGTGCGTGGTACGCAGTACGCCTTGATGAGTGTGTGCTGGAGGAGCTGATGTTTCATCAAGCAGAGTCATGGGCGTGCTAGGTGGAGAGCCGAGGGTGACGAGTTCTGTACTGCACTGCTTCATATTAAGCAGGGCCAGTAAGAAAAACTCTAAATGAAGGCAGAAACTTAATTCCAGTTTTACTCTTTAGTTGACTGTAGAGATATTGATCTGAGTGTAAAGGTGAAACTACCTCAAACCTGGCGCAGTAAAATATTCAGAGAAAAAAATCCTGCTGGGTAGATATAAAGCAAAACAGTAGCATCCACCCACCAAGAGAGATAAGACACTCAGCCCTACTTCGTTTGATGCTATGGCATTTGTCCAAAGCAACAGCAATCAGATCTGGCTTTATTTGAACATAAGAAGGAAGAAACAATTCTCAAGAAGGTTCCTTTTTACTGTGGGGGGAGGGGAGCACTCTGTATAATAACGGGAAAATTGATTATTTTTCAATCAGATGGAGTGCCCTCATAAATTCAAGGCAGACAGCAGCATGTGATATGCCTTCATGAAAATCATGATCATGAAGGGAAAGAGTTTAAAATCGTAATTCCAAGGTTGCTGCTAGGAAGAGAGAGCTTTCAAGAGCAGAGCACTGTTCCTGGGAGAGTGGCTCTGTGAGCTTGCAAGATGGTGTGTTCTGGACATACATCATCCTACCCAACTGGCCTCTACAAAATCCCATCCTGTCCAACCTGCCTCCCATTTGGCTATGATTTTTAAGTAACACTAAAATCCTTTCTTTACAGCATGATAATAGATAAATAACACAAATGTAAAACATTAACCCTTCTTACTAGCAACAATTTGTGTTATATAATCTATCTTTATACACATTAACGATCTCGCCTGACAAAGTAGAGAGGATAAAAATTTTTGACAAAATTTAAAGTTAAATTCTGATTATAAAGTTTTGGATCAATATAAAGATCAGAAAGTCAGTGCTTGCAAAAAAGATCTAGGGAGAGTATGAAAACTGGAAAGATGGGTCTCCATCGAGAGCCAGGGAGAAGGAGTACCCTGGGAAAACCTGTGCACCCACAATTTCTTTAACATGTAAGACGAGAACATAAAGCTCCAAATGAACAACGATTTGAGCCTGTTTATTATGTTAAAAAGTTGAATAAATATGAGTGTATCCGCTCAGTAGAGATCTCATTTATATACGAATGCACCAGTGTGCTAGCTGTCTGAGGCCTGGAACTGCACGCCTTCCTGGTGTGTCCCCAAATTCTGCCACAGATTGAGGTTCAAGAATGTGAGGAATGAAGCCCCTACTTGGTGGACAGCAGTTCACTATGAGGTTAGCCTGGATGAATTGGTCAAATGGTCAATCTCTCGTGCCATGGGGGTCATGCCAGTTGTTTTCTAGAGATGTCATCTCTAAATAACCCCAAAGACAGATGTCAATGCCTCACTGTAATCAGAATCCCCCTGTCGCTTCACAGGAATCATGCTGGACCCTGGAATACTGTGCCACCCTGCATCCTGACACCTCTCCAGTTAAAGTGTCCCATAAGCTAGCTGGGAAGGAAGGAGAGTTATGACAGCATATGTCTAAGGAAGTGGAAAGTGCACAATTCAAAAGTCTCCAACTTTCCAGGAACAAATCTTAAAAATCAAACAAATCTTAAAAAATCAATCACACCTACAAAAATATTTCCAACATTCTAACTTACATATCCTAATCGATGAGATGATCATCTGGTTTTATTTATGCTGAGATATATTTCCTCCCCAGAGGGTGATCTATTCTTTGTCTTATGCCAAGAAAACCATAAGAAAAATGCTGACCTATGAAGGTTACACATCATGCTTAATCACTACTTTAAATTAAAATAACATAAAATAAAGCATTCATTGGGCCACTTAGGCAGAACATAACTTCCCAAGCAACAGACACACCTACTGAGACACTTGAAATGTCTGCGGAGTCTGGTTCCCAGCTGCGCATCAAGAGCCAAACATGACATCAGGTCTTGAGTTGCCCTGGAGAAACTTAGGGCAGGGCTGTCATAGCAAACTGTGCCTGCCAATCAGATTTCCCAAGAGTTGTCTTTGCGCTTCGGTACACCAAACTCTAACTAATAGAAGCCAAGTTTTGCAAGGACCACAGCGATGAATCTCCTCTCTTCCCCACCCTCCAGTCATGACCTTGGGGTGGAACACCTGCCTACTTTCCAGTATTCCAAAAGCTCACATCCCAAAGACTGCTTAAAGATAAGTATTTAAGCCACTGGTGGTGGGGGAGTGGGGGCTGGAGGGCGGTCAGAACGAGGTTTCCTTCTCTTGGCCAAATGAAAATCTCTAAGAAAACAATTGCTTATTATTTTCTGGTCTCTTCCAGTGGGGTAAAGCAGCCACCCTGAGAAGGCCAGACAAATGGCCATCAGAAAAATCACCATTGCAAAGGGGTTCTTAGTAAAAGACTCTCAAACAAAATGGGTTTTCTTAAAGCCTAGGGATTCCATCATACCTTTTGAAGACCACACTGTCTCAAAGCACTGTCTAACTCCACCACAACCCATAGCTAATGTGATAATTTACCTCTTCTTGCAGGCCTCTGGAAATGTCTCTCCCTTATATTAGATCCTTCAGTGGCTCTCAGAATTGGACCCTGACCTCGTTCTCTGGGATCATACCTACCATCTCCCCCCAGTGCAGGGGTATTCTCAGCCAGGGGTATTTTTGTTCCCCTAAGGGACACTGGTCAATGTGGGAGGAGAACATTTTTGGTTGTCAGGACTGAAGTGGGGGAAAGGGGATGCTACTGAACATCCTTCAATGTGGAAGACAGCCTCTCACTACAAAGAATTACCCCAAATGTTAACAGTGTTGAGTCTGAGATATCCTGCTGTACCAAGTTCTTTGTTCTCTAAACATGCCAGACTTTCTCATATGCTTTGTGCCTACACATAGCCTGTTTACCTGGAATGCCCTGCCCTACTTCTGCATCTAAGAAATGACCATTTATCATTCAGGATCTGACTCAAAATGTCACCTCCTCTACAGTCCTTTCCATATCTCCCAAAGTTGGATGTTCCTCCTGTGCTTGCAGAGTTTCTGGTACATATCTCATTAAAACACTGGCCACACTACCCCAAGTCTGTCACCTGCTGCAGGCAAAACCTAAGCCTCATTCATTGTTCATCCCCGAGTGCCCACCTGGTGATCAATTGCTACTTGCGAGTCAATCAAGGAGTAAAGGGAAATGCTGCAGACGCACCTCCGATTCTCCTGCAGCAACGCCGAAGGGACAGCAGTGTCCCCATCATCAAAACAACAGCAGCAAATATTTATCAAACGCTTATAATGTAGACAGGTACTATATTAAGCACGTATTAACTCACGTTCATCCTTTTAACAACCCTGAGAGGTAGGAACTGTTATCATCAGCACTTTACAGATGAGGAAAGAGGCACAGAGAAGTTAAGGCACTTGCCCAAGGTCATCAAAGCCAGCATCTGGGAGAGCTGATATTTAAACCCAGGTAGTCTGGCTCCAGAGACTCAATCTTCCAATATTTATGCCATGGCAGTTATATTAACAACCAATACTTCAGCTGCTTAGAAGCCTCTGACAAACACAGTGACACACCTGGAAGACGATTACAACCACGGTGTGGCCACCACCTCCTCCTGTGACCCTGCCTATAAACACTGCTCACTGGGGTCACACAACTCTCCAGCCTCTGGATGCTTGCGGCAGGAGAAGTAACCTCCTCGCACCATGGAAAGGCATTGCGTACCCAGAAAAATCATGGTACTGAAAAGAAGACACAAAGGCTAATTCCCAAAAGTATCTCTTACCTTGTTCATGCTGCAGGGACTGGAGCAAGGGCTCAGACATGTCACAGTGCGAGGCAGCTCTTGAAGATTCTCCTCGTTGCTGTAGACCTCACTTCCCGAAGCAGACAGCTGCACTGCAAACACGAGAAGGAAATCCATCAGCTGGTGCTCAGGAAGACAGACAGCAGTCCTGGGTCCAGTGGAACTTTCTGGCATGATGGCAATGCTCCATGCCTGTACTGTCCAATATGGTAACCACTAGCCAGCCACATGTGGCTACTGATCACTTGAGATGTGGCTAGTGCAGCTGAGGGCTGAATTTTAAATTTTATGTAATTTTAATTAAATTTAAATGTAAATAGACCCATGTGGTTAGTGGCTGCCCGACTGGACAGTCCAGGTCTAGAGAGTCAAATCGGAAGTCCTGAGGTCACAGACACTAGACATGCCGGTGGCCAAGGAAAAGCTGGATATCATATGCTCAGAGTGGCTATCGACACACCAGAACAAGAACATTCATTCAATAACTATTTTCTCAGTCCTTACGTGCAGGGTACTGAGGACACAGTGATCAACAAGCCAGAGAGGTCAGTTATTTAAGAGTTTCCCACTCAGGCTTTGACCTCCTTGGGAAAGGAAAGAATCTGGCATGTGAGCTGTATTTACTTTGTGCCAGATCTCAATGCCTTCCCTGCTGCCTACAAGGAAGAGACAGGCATTTGCTGAAGACTGACTACACCACTGTCCCGGCTTAACAGATAGGACCTTCCACAGAGCTCCTACCTTAAGGGAATTCAGGAGGTCGGTTTTCCATGAGCCAAATGAAGCAGATGACTCAACATCCCCTCAGATGGATTATTAGGGAGGCTTTTTGATTCACTTGGATGACATTTTAGAGTAAAATGGTTACTTGTACAGCTCCAGAGTTCTTAATGTGTCAAATATTAAGGAAAAAATAAAGAAAATATCTTCAACCACTTAATTAGATTTGTAGTCTTTTCTCTGAAAGACGTTTATGGGTTAATTTGAGGGGAGAACCAAACATTGTAAGGTTCCTTGTAATCACCTTATTTTTGTATTATTTTTTCTGGTTGCATCTAGGAAGGATTTATACATCTGAACCTTTCCATAAAGACTGGAATTACAGGTTTGAGCAGAACTGCAGTGCTTTAAAATATATATTCTTTTAAATAATAATATAACGATACAGAAAATGTTCAATAGGAAAAGAAAAAAGTAGACATAATCCCACTAATCATAATCACCTTTAGTGCTTAGCACTCAGCCTTTGTATAGTGGGGAATGACCAGAGGCCCCTGGCGTGTCTGCCAAGTCGAGGACACAGAGAAGTCCATGGCTATGGTCCCCATATTAACATCCTTCGCCATTAAGAAAATGACTTTGCAATCATATTTTCAAAAGATAAACTCCTACCCCACACACATTACTATTCTGTGAACATAATATTATTAAATTCCTTGTACAAATCAGAAGAGAGGGAGAGGAAATTGCAGATCACTCCCCGACTATTTGAGACACATAGATTCCAAAGAAAATACCACATTCAGTCATAGCAATAACATATTTTAAGAATGATGTACAGCGTGGAGAGACCCTGGAATTCTGACTTTGTAGCCTAAATACATCTAAATACCCCTCAGTACTTGATGTACTCAATGTCTTGTATGCCTGGGTAATCAATTGTGGCTTCAAAGTCAAGAAAATTCAGTATCTAATTCTAACCAATCTTATAATGACTGAAGGAAAATGATCACGTAACTTATACTCTTTGAATTCCAGAAGCAGATGCTAATATGTTTCTCTTTCAAAGTAGAACTCTATACATGCTGTTTCCTTCTTAATATATGTAATTCAATCCACTTAAAGCCTACAGCCCAGCACTTTACTGGGAAACTTATCCAAATGCTTTGCACAGATGCCTGATGTCACAGTTCCATTAAAATGTACACACTGGTATCAACACAGGAAAGGTGGACACAAGAAGATAATAATAAACAGACAAGGATTCTTGAACATAATTTCCCCAAGGAAATTCCACCCAGCTCCAATCATGTCATAGTCCCCCTTCCCTCAGAACTTGGGTATATAGTCAGCACTAGAGACATTATGGATCCTCCCCGTGCCCCCTGCCACCCCAAAGGTTCTTACGTTATTTTCAAGTAGTCAAAATAAAAACTCTTTGAGGGAAATATTAGTCACACAGAAAGTTCTTAATAAATACTATGAATTGATTTTTTTCTGTGCTCTCACAGGGCCTAGGATGATGTGGACTCTTAACGTACTATCTGAAACACAATGTTGATAATCATTGCAGACTGCCTTTGGGCTTTTTAAAAAAAGGAACATCTTTTAATGTTCAGGATTGTAAATCTTTTAGAAAAATATTGTGAAGAATATCTTACAGTTGTATAGTGCTCAAAACTGCACAATGCACTTTTATATTAATACTCTCAGTTAGTACTGTTGTTGATCTGACTGGTAGTTTTTTAAATCAGGAAACCAGATTCAAAGAAGTAAAAGAGTTCTTCTTAGTTATGCCGTCATAGGCAGTAGACCCTGGGCTTCAAGTCGCTTCATTTCAAGATACTACAGAATTAAAATATGTACAAAGCCTACAGATAAAATACCTCTCCTAATAACACACACACACAGACACACACACACACACACACACACACCATCATTAACCGAAAACACCTCAGCAAACAGATGACAGTTTTAGAAACTGGGTCAGTTCACTTCTGGCCAGCAACCAGAAAGACTGGCCTTGTTCTACCAAGTACTTTAAATCTCCTTTGAAACAGAGAGAACCTGGTTGTTTTGCAGCCAATTCCATTTAGAAGCTTACAGAAATCCACAGCTTAAAAAAGGAGATTGCGTCTTAAATATAAAGCATTAGGGGAAAAGATACATGCATTACCATGGTGGAATTAAGGGAGTTTTCTTCTTTATTCTATTTTTCAATGTTTCTTTTTAATCGTTCACGAAGTTGGATTCCTCTGATACTAAACAAAAGGCAAGTACAGATACCTTCAAAGGGTGCCTGGAGAAAGTCAATCCCAGAAGCTAACGTGTAACTTCCACTCAGTTGATCCTCACAGAGTTGGCTCGATGGGCAACAAAGCCTGTGGTCAACCTTAGGCTTTGGAAAGGTTAATGAAATGTAATTCATCTTTCCAGGTGGGTAGAAGTGTGAGTAAGCAGAAACGTAGAGACAGGGCAAGAAGAAGAGATCAAAGAGAGCATGAACAGAAAAGGTGAAGGCTACAAAGAGAGAAGAAATGAAAGGGCAGGTAAGCAAACAAAGACACCTAGAGACAGGTTCAGTGATGTAGACAACTGCCCCTCACCAGCCAGGTCCTCACTAACAGAAGAGACACGGAGAGACTCAGGCTCCTGGTGACAACACCACTTCCTACGGCTTCTCTGGGTGTCAGCAAGTGGAGCTGGAGTAAAGTTAAGACCGGGCTTACCTGTTTCTCCACTGTTTATTTACCATCAGCCTCCACCTACCACAGAGAAAAATCTGTTTTCCCCGCATCACTGATAATGTGGTATAGAGGTATAGTGAGAACAGCATAAGCCAACTTTAGTCTCCTTACTCTAATGAGAGTGCTCTTTAGAGTATTTATTCTTACTCTTGACACTCTTAAACATGTCAATGGGGTGTGTGTGTGTGTGTGTGTGTGTGTGTGTATAGTGCTATTTCTTGGCCCTTGAAAATGCAACTAATAACTGCCAATATAGAATGGAGTATGATGAGCTGGGCTTTTCTCCCCACTCCAACTCCCCCATCACCTTCCAAGAGGTTCATTCTAGAAGGCTTTTGTCATATAATGCAAAGCTGGGCTGCTCAGGCACTCCTATGGGAAACAGGCCCATAGGAGCAAGCAGGTCATTCATAAGAATAATGGTCTTGCTGTCTTTTAGATATAATGCACCCTGATGTCAGTCTGTGGAATGGCCTTTTGTTCCTTGCCTCCTACCACCAAATCCAGAAGCCTAGATAGGTAGAGGGCTCAAGCATGTGGACCCAAGAACTTCTGAGGAAGGATTAAGCTAAGTCATAAAAGAGACAAACAGGGTTTGGAGAGAAAAGGGAAAGGCAAGATGACAAAAGTCTAGAGGAAATTCTCTAAATCTAGGGCTTAGGAGCTTGGGAAAACAGACAAACAGATGAGAGATATATCCCTAATACTCTCCTACCCCTGTTTTTATGAGTTGGAATAATTTACATGTCTCTGGAGTAAAACCTTGACAACCTCATTTGGTTGGAATCCTTATACAAGACTGGATAAATTTGAGACCATTTTATCACAGACAGTCCAGTCCTTCTCTTCCATAATAGGAGGCTGGTGCCAGGATTCAAGGATCCAAAGGTAAAGCAACAAACGGACCCCTGTCCCCCTCCCCAAAGGCACGCAGACCTCCCGCATGGCTGGCTCCTGCCTTTCTGAAGCAGCAGCAGAGGAATCCAAGCAGAGCTCCCTGAGCAGGTCCCCGCAGGCCCCTCTCCATCCTCAAAGTCACAGCAAACATGTCTCTTGTTCTTCAGGACCCTGGTGTCCTTGCCACCCTCACATTTAGGCAGCAAACATGCCATAAGGTTTTGCCCCAAGAGACGGAACGACGTTTGCCATTCTGCCTTGCCCCCATGCCCTGCCTCCCAGGACGCCATGCAAAACAAACAAGCCAAGTTAGAAGGATGACAACATCTTCCCACCAAGCATCATGAGGGGCCTTCCTCCCCAAGGATAGGTTACACAATTTGATAATGAACATTCTGAAATTTCAACTAGAATATGACCAATGGTTCAACAAGAAGTGGTGATAAGGAAGAAGAAATGAGAGGATTATAAATGATAAAGAAGAGAGGCACTGCTGGTAGGCCGAAAACACTGCCCTGAGAGCCAGAAGAAGAACGCCACGTGATAGCGTGTCCGACACTCTCAGAGGACTGCTCCGCACACATGGCAAGGGTTTCCTCCACTTCATGAAACCATACGTAAGGATATCTAGTGTTTAGAGGCAGGGCTGTCACTCTATAAAGGGTCATTTTCAGTCCCTCAGTAATTTAGGAATATCTTAATTAAAGGCAGGACATGGAAATCCCAAGGGGTTACCTGGCACAGCCTATTCCTCTTGCCTGGGTGACTGTGCAAACCAGGGGACACAGATTCAGATGACTACAGGAGCCAAGAAAGAGTAAGATGAAGAACAGTCAGGCCAGAGAAGACAATGAGGAGCAGGGAGGCCTGGAGAGTCTGTTACTCAACTCCAGAAAAGTAGGAACAAGGCACATGTTCCCAGAGCTGCTGAGAGTCAAGAGAGCCAGAAAATGGAGAGGTTATGTAAAATCCTGTGCTTGTGTAATGTTGGCAATATATGCTAGCATTTTGGAAATCCCATAGGGGTTGGATTTGATCTGCAGGTTTGTATCTCTAGCTTACACTTTTTGTGTAAGTCCGGGGATTGTTTCTTTAACTCTCCAAGGCTGGAGGCTCCCAGTCTGTCTCCTGACCCCTCCAGGGTTATACTGCTGTGGCTTCCTGGGGCACAGCAAGCCCTCCAGGAGAGTGGGCAAAGCGGAACTCGGGAGCCAACTCACTCCATCTGAGTATCACCTCTGCCTCCTCGCATGTGATTTCAGCAAGTTATTAACCCTCTGAGAGTCTTCACTCCTTATCAACCCTCCGAGAGTCTTCACTCCTTCATCCATGAAACTGGGGCAAATTCTTTGCATGTCCTAAGATTGTTTTGAAGATGAAATGGAATAATATGAAGAAATTATTTAACACATGGTGTTAAAAAGAGGGGAGGCCCTTTCCCTCCCCCGTTTCCCATCACTATTCAGCACCACCTCATTCTGCTTAATCACACATAGGGGTTTACCTCTCAACCACCCTACTGGTTTCTAAGTATTCCATGGGAAAACATCTTATCTGTTTTATCCCCAAAAAGCCACACCTGTCCCACCACCCTACACACAGTAGGCTTCCAATATATGCAAAATTTAATTATAATGTTGTTATATAATGTTATTATGGACTGCATGTTTATCCCCCCACCGCCCGCAAATTCATATATTCCCTAATTCCCAGTGTGTTGGTATTAAGAGGCAGGGCTTTGGGGAGGTAATTAGGTTTAGATGAGGTCATGAGGGTGGAGCCCTCATGATGGGATTAGTGTCATTGTGAGAAGAGACACCAGAGAGTTTGCATGTGTGTGCACTTTTTCTCCCCACCACCCCCAGGCCATGTGCAATACACCAGGACGTCAACCCTCTGCAAGAGCTGTCTCGCTAAGATCAAACGGGCTGGCACCTTGTACTTGGTGGCTGCCCAGAGACCCAGGCAATCCCCTATCCATTTGACCACTATGGTTGAGAAGGCCAACTTGTATTCATCTAAGACGGTTTACCAACCATGCATGACTACCTCCAGGCTTCTCTGATTTTACTCTAAAAGAATCCCAGAGACCTTCAAACAATCCCAGCTTCCTTCTCCCTAGAGGGGTTTGCTTAACAATTCAGGCAAACACATTTCCTGTGATTTGCTGAGAAACTAAAATAATTTAACAGAAAGCCTAGTTAGTGGGTTACTTCAGAATGACCCACTGAAAAGGAAACAATGACAAGGGAAATTGCTAGAAAGGTATCTCTTCACAGAGGCTCAAGGGGACCGGCTATTTCTCCAATAAAAGGTTTCCAAGGAAGGCATTTAAATATTCTCAAGAGCACCTTGAAGACAAGTATAATGCGGGATGACTGCCGTACTGGGGGCCGGTGCTTACAACGCAAGCTCATCTGCTTAGTAAGCCAGCCTGGGTATCCTGCCCTGTTCCTCTGGGAGGAGACTGTCATGAGTCCTCAGAAGAAAGCTCAGTTTGGCAGGATGGCCCCTTGTCGAAAGCACTCTCAGGGATTCACTGTTTGTTCATCTCTGCTTTCCGGAAGCTCTAACTCTGTACTTCCCAATATCAGCTTGTCCTTAGTGTGGCTTGTTCTCTGTGAGGGTGGACCACATCCCAGGTGGTTAATCTTCCCAGAAGGATCCAGTGTTTGCCTCTACCAGAGCCCTACAGCTTTCAATGCTCTCAAACCAGCTTAGCCTACATGGAAGCAACAGAAGCCCCTGTACTCTGCAGGTAGCCGGTCTGCAGGCCCTACAGCTCTTCAGACAATGTAACCTTGGGTTTCCGTCTCCCATCACTGTACCCCAAACGCACACTCTCAAAGCCCAACACGGACTCTAGGGGCAATTCTACTTGCGTCTTTTGGCAAACAGTTCCCTCGGGAGTAGAACCATCACAGCCCGCTGCCAGGTCTGAATCACTCCCAGGCCTGCGGCATGAACGTCTTCTGGCACATGGTGATTTCCCGTGTAAGTTCTCCCTATTCTCTATTTCACGCAACATACCTAAGGATTGTTCTGGTGGGTGGGGTCGGCATGGGGGGCTAGAAGTGGGTCAGGCTGCACCAGCTCAGTCTATACTATTCTGCCGAAATTATCCGGTTTGGGGTGCCCTAAACTCAATTCTGCCACATTTAGGGTCCTGTAGATGGCCATTTGGCTATAACTCAGGCTAGAGCCAGAAATCTGTTCTTTGTAGCATGCGCTACGTTGTTGCGACTCGCACCCTAACTCTTCCTACAGCAGAGGGACGGCGCTGGGTGAGGAAGAGCACGCGGGTCGCCGAGCACTGGGAGAGGAACCCGCAGCCAGCATCAGCATCAGCACCAGGCACTTTCCCAAGGAAGCAGCCACCTCCCTGGACAACACGGCACTTTCCGCACACAACCAGGTCTGTCCTCCGTTCTGAGGAAAGGAATCTGCCTTCTATGAGTTTTCCCATAAGTTAGCACTGCATGACTGCATGCGGACGTTCTGGTAGCCTCGGAGAGGCAAGACGGCAAGAAATGAAACAAGGGCACAACCACCTCCCCACATCATAAGCGAGGTCTCTGGAGCCACGGCGTTCCTCAACAGCAGCCAAGAGAACAGCCACAGAAAACGGCTCCAGCAGCCGACCTGGAGGCCTCGTCCCTGGGGTATCCTCTGATCTCATTACAGCAGTCGACACTAGTGCTCACAAAACAAACAGAGGAAATTTATGCCTGCCTTAGCCTGTGGAGAGCTCCGCATTCCTTGTTTAACGAGAGTTCCAGCTTCTGAGACCACAGCCTTTAGGATGGGGAGGATGTCTGCTTTGCTCCAGAGAAAGAACTCTTGTCGCCGCCTTTCCCTCTTTCTGGGGCTGGATATGAAGGCGGAGAGCCTGCAGAGAGCCACTGAACTTGTGGCCTAGGCTCTCTGCTCCGGTCCCTGCAGAGAAGTTCCCTTTCTTCTTGTGTCAACATCCCCAAGCTCAGTCGGTGGGGCCACTTCCTCTTGAAGGGCTCTGGGAAAGTCTCTGCGTGGCCTTGAAGGGTTCCACCTGCTAAGGCCAGCATCCTGAGAAAGAGACTGCTCTGTGTGACAAACTCCAGGTCTTCTGGGAGGAAAAAGGCTTCCCCCAAAATACCCTTGCTTGAGCCTTGGAAAACTTTACTTAACTTGGGGTTCCCACTTTTGGGATAAATGGCAGGAGGGAAAATGTTACTTTCTACCCTTGAATTCAATCTCAGAAGGAACTGAGTGCCTAGCTCATGAGGTAAAGAGTGAACTTCCAAACCAGAGTAAGAATACAGCAGTGGTTCTGAGCCAGGGTGACTCCCCCCCCC
>NC_048227.1:42014828-42102244 GCF_002007445.2 Ailuropoda melanoleuca
CCCCCGGCGGACATTTGCAATGCATGGGAAGTGTTTGTTTTTGTTTTTTGTTTTTTTTCTTTTTGGCATGACTGGGGAGACTGCTACTGGCATCTAGTGGGTAGAGTCCGGGGAAGCTGCTGAACATCCTACTATGCACAAACCAGCCCCATAATAAAGAATTATTTAGTCCAAAACGTCAACAGTGCCGAGACTGAGAAACCCGGATGTAGAGGGAACACTCAAGGATGTGGATAGGTGTAAAAGAAGGGACAAAACTTTTTTTTCGTTACAGAAACAGTTTTCAGTTTTTAATGAACTTGTAAACAAAAAAGCTTCCATTTCAAAATAAAAACAAAATCCCGGATCATATAGATGTTTATAGTGACTACATTTAGCTAAGCAACATACATCCATGTTTAGTTCTAAGATGTTAACTAAATTTCTGTGATAAATACGCTTTTTTTTTTTAAATCTCAAGACCATTATAGAGCTCATGCAGAGTCCTCAGGAAAATCTAATCATTGCTGTATTTTTAGGTCTTCACTGTAGATGCTGTGATTTCTAACACAGGTAAGCAGCCAGGGTCATCCAAAATAATGACAACTCTTAATCACATAACACTAATGTTGATATCCTACAGCCAGAACGTGCACAATTAACAACTACAAAAATACAGCATTTCTCTCTTCGAGTAAAATAAATGAAAACTACCTTTTACCTATGCGGAATGAGATCATTAGAACTACCTGGAAAATAGTGGAACGGCTTCGATATTAGATTAGACCATTGTGAGTGCTGTATTATTCTAGGTAACAGTGTGATCTGAGTGCTTACTATCATAACTGAGTGGTGAATATTTATAGAAGGAACTTATGAGCTAAGTTCTATGATTACTAAAACCATATATATAATCTGAGTATATCTATTCTGGAAAAAATGGCAAAATGTTTCAACTTCTACAATATCAACAAGTATGAGGAACCATGGTGATGCTGACCTACATTCCAGGGAGACTGACTGAGGAAAACAGGTGCGTAGTAGGGCTCTAAATAAATGCAGAATTGCAGAAATGTGTCACAATGAAAGTAATCATGGTGCATATTTTGAAATTCTTCCCATTTTTAATGTTCTGAACCTGTATCAAAGTATTCCCTTTCCCCTTCATAGTATACTCTCACTACATCGGTTAGATAACCCAGTCGTTATTCTCTCTTGAACTATCTTTCAGTCCAGCGAAAGAAGGAAAAATCTGCTTCCAAGCACAGCTAATGCATGCAAGCACATTTGAAAAAGAAAAAGAATTTCATGAATGAGCAGAAGACAATTTTTTAATGGAATGTTTTAGAGGCTTGCGGTATAAAAAGTAAACAAAACTGATTCACTAACTGTTAATACTGTTTACCATGATGCAAGAATTGGGCTTTTTTGAATGTTCCAGAAGCCAGAGGAAAAGGAATACTGGGGTAGGGAAAAATGATACCTTCCGTGGCATTTCAAAATCATTGCTCAATTCCTCTTGAGCAAGGAAGCCATAGTAATGACTTTATTTTACCTACCGCAATTATGGTACACCTCGAAGTAATTCTCCACATTATCCCACTTTCCTCCCTGCACTCAAGTCCTGGTAAATAATCTCTGGAAACCATTAACCAAGAGTCCTGTTCCAATTTTCCCCTCCTCCCTCCCTTGCTGCCTCAGTCATGCTGGAGTCAGGACAAAGCCAACTTGTATTACATCACAGAGCAAACTCATTTTCTCTAAACCATTCTGCTGGTACTTCCCTGCTACTGGAACCCAGTGCTGTCAACAGTGTGGTCTTTGTTTGGAGGGTGTTGCTTTAAAAATAAAAAATAAAGTTTCCCCACACTCCCTTCTTCTTTTAAATACAGGCTAGTAGTTTGAGGAGCCTCCCCAGCCTGGCTCCACCCCGCTGTGTAAACTAGACATTACCTTATACACAAATGAATCTAGAGCATTCCTCAGTCTCGCTGCCTCACTGCAAAATTCCTATGCTCCCCAGCAGCCACGGCAGCACACACTCCCCCGGCTTCCCTCCTCTTTCCTCTTCCCCCACCCTCTCTCTCTCTCTCTTTTTTTTAAATTTCCACTGCCTCACTGTGTTTTTGTGTAAATGATCTCACATGACTCAACAAATCCATCTGCCTGAAGCAGGCCAAGTCTGGAGCCCTCCCAGGAGGGAGGAGAAGAATTGCTTTGTGGAAAGGACCTGGAGCTCTGCCCTTTCTCTGGCTCGAATTACCCGCCTGTCAGGCCTGACGGATTTGGCTAAAAATAAAAGGAAGCGGGCCGTGAAAAGCAGATGAATGGGCTCAGCAGTTCCTTAGATAACACAGGCCTGCTGTTGCCCAAAGCTCCCCAAACAGAAACTTCAAATGCAGGCCCTGTGAGTACAGTGATGTGTCTTCCAGGTGAAAGGGGGCTGTCAGATCCACTGGAGGAGGCGGGGGGCATGGCCTGTGTTTCAGATTTCTGTTTCAACACTTGTGTGTGTGTGTGTGTGTATGTGTGTGTCTGTGTGTGTGTGTGAGAGAGAGAGAGAGAGAGAGGAGATTCTTGCATAAAAATATTCTCAGAAAAACAGTAGAGTTCAGTGGAGTGAAGGCTTGGCTTGCAAAAAAAAAAAAAAATGTTGTTTCCACTACAAAATTACTCTTCTCCCTACCTCCCAACACCAGACATTTTAAGCCTCCCTATGATGTCACTCCTGCACTCAGCGCCAGCAAAGAGCTAAAAGTCCTTCTTGTAAGTGTATGCCCAGCGCCCGCAGTGGGTATTAAGCACTTAGGTTGGCAATGTAATGACACACTGTAACAATCTGTAATATGAAGCAGTCAGCAAAGCCCTGGCTCTGAAAGCTATTTCTCCCAACCATTAACCATATGTTTGGCTCCTCAGATAGCCAAGCGGGTGTTCCAGCTTACCATCTGGTTTCTATCCACACAAGCAACTGCAAAGCACAGACTATCTCCCTCTGGAGCTGTGTGTTTCTTTTTCTCTCTCCTTTCAGTTCTTCCCTTCCCTTTTCCTCCTCCCAGCTCCTCTGGTTCCCTCTGCTAAAGAATTCTCTGCCATTCATCATGTGCAAAGAAAACTTTACCTGACACGGCAGCGGCAGAGCCATTAAGAATGCACAGCTGTATTGTAAACACGCCAGAGGGCCGTTTACCATCCGCTGAAGCTGTAGAACAAGGTCTCTACCCCCTTCTTCATCTCCTATTGAGGGCTGACACTTGATCCAGTTTGTTAAAAATAGGTACATTCTTGACAGATCCAGGGGTTGCTGTGGTGCCCTTCACACTCACTTCATATTCTGGGAGTGGGGCTTTAAAGCACGCACGCGCGCGCGCGCACACACACACACACACACACACACAAGTTTGCCTCTGCATTCAATCTGCATGACATCAGTCTCTCACAGATGACATACCGGCTGCAAATAACCAAGTTAACTAAAGGATTCTATTCCTTTTTATGCCCTAAAGGATTCCATCCCAAGTGTGTGTGTTTTTCTTTCTTTTTTTCTTTCCTAAAGAGCCAGCCACTTCAACAAATCCATAATTTGCAAAACGTCTGCTAATTTACATCTGTGTTTTAATAGTATACACCAAGGACATGGAACATGCTATCAGAGTTCATAGGATTTTCTTACCGTGTCACCACATTTTTTCCACTTTAAGATTTCAGGTACTTAGTAACTTTTTAAAAATTTATGAAAAGACCTTTGATAAACAGAAATTAGGTAATTTTTTCTCCTGTCCCCACAAGAATTATATGTGCATTAGGAAATTGAAGTTAATTCTTTCCCACACCTTAAAAAAAGCACTGGTTTCTCACATACTAAGAACAAAAGGAACAATGTCATTAAAAAGTGATTAAGCAGAATGTCAGATTTTATCAACATGGCAGGTCTATGGAGGTTCTGTCATGGGAGAACTGTTTATTCAGGCGAACAAGGACACCAGGGAGGCCACTACCAGTGCAAACTTTACACCCACTGCCCTTGTCAGTCCTCTTTCCATGATCTAAAATCGATCTTTTGTTAGCCATTTCTACCAATAAGGGACATTGAAATTCTGCCACATGCAGGTTTTAGAGAATGACAGGAATGGGGAAATTTTAATTTCAGACAACTTAGGAAATTGTCCACAGAAGTTAGGTTTAATTAAATTTTGTTTTTGACCCTGAAATCATACATTGAAAATAACATCGCATTACCTTTACTCACAATATCATTAATAAAAGGAAAGAAAAATGACCACCTAAAAACTTCAACATTTTTACAGTGTACCTGGCTCTTTAAGCACCTGTGGAATCAATTTATTACAAGATATTTATGCTTTTCATAAATACTGGTGCCTAGGTACTCCTCCCCCAGCCCAATTACAGCAGGATCCCCGGGGTGGGCCTGGGCATCAGTACTTTTGAAAGCTTCCCAGCTGTATCTACCATGCAGCCAGAGTTGAGAAGTCTTATGCTACATGAACTCACATGATACTAGAAACTATGTAACCTTTGGGGTGGAAATGGAAATGAAATTTAGGATTAGAACAGCAACTTTCAACCTTGTTTACAAGTGGAATCTTCAACTGAAAAAAATCTTATATGAAATCCCTGTACACAAAATAGTGAAAGTGCCATTTATTTATACTGTCATTTTATATTCTCGGTCTGTACTCTCATCCATAGATTTCATAAATTCAAATATACAATTTTTAATTACTGTAAGTCACCCAGTGAGGATGAAGAGGCCATTTTATTGAACATAAAAATCTGAAGTTGGGGTCACGGCTGAGAGGTCCAGTGCTGTCCACCTCAACATCCAATTTTTTCCACGTCCAATGGTTCACATGACCAAGGCTGGATATATGTAAAAAGATCAGTGTGTGCAGCAGTAGGATTACATTAATTCATACATTAATTTAATAAATGTCGATTAAATGTCTAGTACACACCAGATACTGTCCTCATGGGTCATCACAGGAATAAGCTGCAGCCTTTTCCCTTGAGAAGCCTAGTTAAGAAGACATGTCATGGCAGCTCAGCAATGTGAGCATAGTAACAGAGGCACCAAGAGTGTGCGATAGGGAGAAGTAGCTAATTCTGTCTGAGGAAACGGGGTATAACTTCACCAGCATGCGACAACTAAATCAGGTCCTAAAAATATGAGTAAGATTATTAGAACTAACAACAAAAGGGAAGGACATCTCAGGAAGAAGGAACAGAGTATGAAAAAAAAAAAAAACCCACAAGTATAAATAGGCTTGGTGAGATCTGGGAGTTATGAGAAATTCTGAAGGGGTCAGGAAGGGCTGGGGCACAAGGCTATGACCTGAGGCCAGGTTATAAGAAACTTGAAATGTCATGATACAGTTAAGACTAGCACTGACTAACAGACATATAAAGTGAACCATACACACAATTTCAAATTTTCCAATATCCACATTAAAAAAATAAAAATAGGAGAAATTTTGATGATACATTATCTAGACCAATTTACCTCAAATATAATCATTTCAACACGTAATCAATATAAAATGATTAGTGAGATATTTTACATATTTTTTTCTCACTAGGTCTTTAAAATAGGATATGGGTTTTATATCTATAACATCTCAATTTGGACTAGCCACAATTTTTTTTTTAAAGATTTTATTTATTTATTTGACAGAGATAGAGACAGCTAGCTAGAGAGGGAACACAAGCAGGGGGAGTGGGAGAGGAAGAAGCAGGCTCATAGCAGAGGAGCCTGATGTGGGGCTCGATCCCATAACGCCGGGATCATGCCCTGAGCCGAAGGCAGACGCTTAACCGCTGTGCCACCCAGGAGCTCCTGGACTAGCCACAATTTAAGAGCTCAATAGACACGCATGGCTAGTGGATACTGTATTGGAGAACACGGGTCTACCCCTTATCCTACAGACACTGTAGAACAAAGGACTTGCTGGGGACAGCAACAGTGTGAAGTAGATAGAAGACTAGGTCTGCGAGAGGCTTGCAGGCTGCTCCCACAGTCTAAGCAAGAGATGAAGAGAAGGATGACACTTGAGACCAGGCATGGCATGGCAGTAGGATGGCATGGAAGGGTCAGAGTCAAAAAACATTTCTAGAAAGAATTCATAAAACTACAAATGATTGTACATGAGATAAAGGAGAAAAAAATCATGGAACTGTCAAATCAATTTTTTAGTGCTAACATTGTGCTTAGTGTAAAGTTACTAATGGTGTATTTAAGAGGAGCTTGTGTTTTTCCTTTCAAGCTTGCTTCCCTCTGCTGTGGAATGCAATGTCATTTAATAAACATGTGCTGAGCACCCACCATGTGCTAGGTAACGCCAACAAATGGCATGAATGAGACACAATTCTTCCTTTCAAGGGGCTCCGATATAGTGTGGGAGACAGACAACAAGCTACAAGGAAGTGCTAAGTATATTATTAGAAGGATGTGAAAGGAGGCCTACAAAATTTTCCAGAATGTATAACTTATAACTATTTCTTACAGTATATTCAGTAGAACTTTACAGATAGTAGGGGGTGGGGCGTTCAGAGAGTAGTAGGCTTATTAGCTAACCTAAACATGTTTTTCTGATTCAAAAAAACAGTTCACCTGTTTTACACACCCCAGCTCTTACGGCTACCAGTCTGTTCTCTGCACCTATCAGGAGCTTCTTTGTATGTTTTTTAAGATTCCACATATAAGAGAGACCATTTGGAATTTTTCTTTGCCTGACTTATTTCATCTAGCTTAATGCCCTTGAGGTCTACCCATGTTGTTGCAAATGGTAAGATTGCATTTTTTATGGATGAATGATATTCCACTGAAAATATATTTTATATGCATATATATAAGTAAGAATTTCTTTATCCATTCATCCATGAATAGGCACTTAGTTTGTTTTCATATCTTGGCTATTGTAAATAATGCTGCAATGAACATTGGTGGTACATATATCTTTCCAAATTCATGTTTTTGGTTTCTTCAGATAAACACCCAGAAGTGGAACTGCCATATAATAAAGTTCTATTTTTAATTCTTTGAGGACCCTCCATTTGGTTTTCCATAGTGGTTACACCAATTTTCTTTCCTACCCACAGTATCCAAGGGTTCCCTTTTCTCCACATCCTTATCAACACTTGTTATTTCTTGTCTTTTTGATAACAGCCATTCTAACAGGTATGAGGTGACATTTCATTGTAGTTTTGATTTCCATTTCCCTGATAATTAATGATGTTAAACATCTTTTCATGTACCTATTGGCTATCTGTATGTCTTCTTTGGAAAAATGTCTATTCAGATCTTCTGTCCATTTTTAAATCAGATTATTTTTTGTTTCTGTGGGTTTTTTTTGTTTTTGTGGGGGTTTTTTGTTTGTTTGTTTGTTTTTGCTATTGAACTGCATGAGTTCTTTATATATCTTGAATCTTAGTCCCTTATCAGATATAGGAATGCATATTATTTTCTCCCTTTCCATAGGTTGCCTTTTCATTTTGTTGATAGTTTTTTTTTTGCTGTACCAAAGCCTTTTATTTTGATGTAGCCCCACTTATTTATTTTTGCTTTTGTTGCCTTTGCTTTTGCTGTCAGATTCAAAAAATCATCATCAAGACCAATGTCAAGGAGTTTACTGTCTATATTTTCTTCTAGGAGTTTCATGGTTTCAGGTCTTTCATTTATGTCCTTAATACATTTCAAGTTAATTTTTGTGTGTGGTGTAAGATAGGGGTCCAGTTTTATTCTTTTGCATGAAGCTTTCCAATTCTCTCAACACCATTTATTTAATAGACTATCCTCTTTCCATTGTATATCCTTGGCTCCTTTATTGAAAATTAATTGACCAAATATACATGGTCAATTTCTGGGATTTCTATTCTGTTCCATTGATCTATCTGTCTGTTTTTATTCCAATACCATGCTGTTTTGATTACTATAGCTTTGTAATATAGTTTGAAATCAGGAAGTAGAATGCCCCCAGCTTTCTTCTTTTTTCTCAAGATTGCTTTGGCTATTCAGGGTCTTTCGTGATTCCAAACAAATTTTAGGATTGTCTGTTCTATTTCTGTGAAAAATACCAGTAGGATTTTGATGGGGATTACATTGAATCTGTATATTGCTTTTTGATGGATTGTTTAGGGTTTTTAATATATAATATCATGTCATCTGCAAATAATGAGAGCTTTCCTTCTTCCTTTTCAATTTGGATGCCTCTCTTCTTTTCTTTTTCTTGCCTGACAGCTCTGGCTAGGACTTCCAATACTGTGTTCTTAAACGTAAATGAACGGAATTATCCAGTCAAAAGACAAAGAGTGGCTGAATGAATGACAAAACAAGACCTATCTATATGCTGCCTACAAGAGACACTCTTTAGATGTAAGGATACACATAAACTGAAAATGAAGGAATGGAAAAAGATATTTCATACAAATGGAAACCAAAAGAAAACTGGAGTAGCTGTAGTTATATCAGATAAAATAGACTTTAAATCAAAACTGTAATGAGACCAAAAAAAGTTGTTACATAAGGGCTCAATCCAACAAGAAGATTTAACATTTGTAAATATTGATGCATCCAACAGAGAAGCAACTAAATGCATGAAGCAAATATTAACAGGCCTAAAGGGAGAAATACAATGATAGTAGAGGACTTCAATGTCTCACTTACATCAATGGATAGATCATCCAGACACAAAATCAATAAAGAAACATTGACCTTAAATGACGTGTTAGATCAGATGGACTTAACGGATATTTACAGAACATTCCATCCAAAAGCAAAAGAATACACATTCTTCTCAAGTGCATATGGAACATCTTCTGAGACAGATCATATGTTAGGCCACAAATAAACTTAAGAGAACTGAAATCATATCAAGCATCTTTTCCAACCACAATGGTATGAAACTAGAAATTAATTACATGTATAAAATTGGAAAATTCACAGATATGTGGAGACTAAACAACATGCTAGTGAAAACCAATGGGTCTTTTCAAAATCAAAAGAAAATTTAAAAATACCTTGAGACAAATGAAAATGGAAATGTGCCATACCAAAATTTATGGGATGCAGCAAAAGCAGTTCCAAGAGGGACACTCACAGTGATAAATGCCTACCTCAAGAAACAACAAACATTACAAATAAGCAACTTAACATTACACCTCAAGAAAATAGAAAAACAACAAATGAAGCCCAAAGTTAGGTAGAAGAAAAGAAATAACAAAGATTAGAGCAGAAATAAATAAATGAAATAGAGACTAGAAAGACAACAGAAAAGATAAATGTCACTAAGAGCTGGTTCTTTCAAAAGATAGACAAAATTGGCAAAACCTTTAGCTACAGTCACCAAAGAGAAAAACAGAGAGAAAGAGAGAGAGAGAGAGAGAGAGAGAGAGAGCACACTCAAATGAAATCAGAAATGAAAGAGGAAATGTTACAACTGATAACACAGAAATACAAAGAATCATAAGAGACTACACTGAACAATTATACACCAACAAGTTGGACAACCTAGAAGAAATGGATAAATTCCTAGAAACATACCACCTACCATGACTGAATCATGATGGTACAGAAAATCTGAACAGACCAATTACTAGCAAGGAGATTGATTCAGTAATCAAAAACCTCCCAAAAAAACGAAAGTCCAGGACCAGACAATTTCACTGATGAATTCCACCAAATGTTCAAAGAAGAATTAATATAGATCCTTCTCAAACTCCTCCAAAAAACAGAAGAGGGAGGAACTCTTCCAAACACATTTTAAGAGGCCCTGATACCAAAACCAGACAATGATGCCACAAAAGAAGAATATTATAGGCTGATAGCCCCCAATGACCATAGACACGAAAATCCTCCACAAAATATTAGCAAACTGAATTTAACAATAGAGTAAAAGGATCATATACTATGATCAAGTGGGATTTATGTCAGGGATCCAAGAATGATTCAATATCCACAAATCGGTCAATGCGATACACATTAACAAAACAAAAGGTAAAAATCATATGATCATCTCAATAGATGCAGAAAAGCATTTGATAAAATTCAACATTTATTTATGATAAAAACTCTCAACAAAGCAGATACAGAGGGAATGTACTTCAATATAATAAAGACCATATATGATAAGCCTATAGTTCACATCATATCCAATGGCGAAAAACTGAAAGCTTTTCCTCTAAGATTAGGAACAAGACAAGATGAACACTCTTGGCCATTTCATTCAACATTGTATTGGAAGTTCTACCCAGAGCAATTAGGCAAGAAAAAGAAATAACCGACTTTTAAAACTGACGTAGCATATGATTTATTGCTGTGTTTGAATTTGGTTGCAATATGTTAAGAAAATCCTGACGTTCACGGGTAACTATAGGTATCACTTGCTGTCTGAATCCCTGCTCTATAAACTCAGGGACCAAACAGATTCAGACAAATTCTCAGATAAATGTTCTGCTATTTGCTATTCTTATTACTTGTATATGAAACTTAGAAACAAAACTGACACAAATAACACTGAATCCTTTTCTATGGGAACTCACTGTAGGAAATTTCTGTATCCATATTTTGGAAATGAATAGATTGAAACAGCAAGGGATAGTTATACTGGAAATGATAACAGTTCCTTAGCATTCATTTTGTCATCTCACAATATGCCTCAAACTAACCCAAAAGCTTGAAAAAATGCAGTAGTTAAGATGTTTTTATTTTAAATTTTAACACTAAAGATAATCTGACAACGACTTGATTTTCTTAATAATCAGTCAAGGAGCATACGAAATGTAGAGTGGGTATACAGAATCCTATAACAGAATATATGTCATATATGGGATGTGCGCTTTGTTTCCTTATTGTGTAACTGGCCGCTACTCCACACAGAAACGTATACCCAACAGAGACCCCCAAGCTCTGCCTGGCATGGAACTGAGTGTGCTAAATATGTTTAATAAGAGGAATTTGCTTATTCAATTCATGATCTGGCTGGAATCTGAAAAACACTGGTGCTGAACTTCCTTATCAATGACTAACTTATAAGAAGTTCAAACATATAAGCCCCAACAGCAGAAAACACTTAAGGTTAACTTGATAGGCTAATTCAATGCCTCGGTGGTCCGAATGTGTTAAAATTTCATATGTAACATGTTAAAGTATGCATGTGTTTTTGTTACGACTACACAAAACCGTTTAAAATACGTTAAAAACGAAACGCAAATTAAACCTTTGCAGAGCTCCTCAAGTACGTCCAGGAAGCTTCTGCGAACCAGAGTGTGAAGACTACTGGCTTACGGCCTCGAGGCTAAGATATAAACCTAAAAGCCACGATCTGGTGCACCTACTATTAGAGGGTCATCAGGGTATTCCTGAACTTTCGCCAAGAACAGATACCACTCCTCAGTATCCTAAAAGCGGTAAAGCTCAGAAGCAATACTGAAGAAACATTTTTAAGATTCTGAGTTTGAATTAAAGCGGCTGGGCCCCAAATCTGAGATACAGTATTTACTTCTCAGTGTGTTCATTCACTGATTCTCTCAACATTATTCACTGAACACCTACGATGTGCCAGGTGCTGCTCTAAACTTTGAGATATACCAATGAAGAAAATAGACAAAACCCCTACCTTTATGGAATTTAGAGTCTAGTGGAGGGGGGAGTGGTGGTGGGGAGACAGACCTTAAACACAAATATGAAACATGATAGATAAGTTATTTTTGTTATAAAGTGACAGGTACAATGGAAATGGAATGGAGGAGAAAGGCTGCGATTTTAAATAGGATGGTCAGGGGAGGTGAGGAGGTGCAAGTGGGTCGGTGACTTGAAGGAGGTGAGAGGTAAACCAAGAGATGGGTTGGAGCAGTGGGTCTCAAAGTGCAGTCCCAGGACCATCAGCAGCTCCTGAAAACGTGTCACTGGCTCAGAACCATGGGGAGGGGCAGGTGACAGTCTGTCTTAACCAGCCCTCCAGGAGATTCTGATGCGCACAAAGTCTGAGGACCATGGCCCTAGAAAGGGACCTTAGAATAGAAGCAGGCCTAGGACATTCTACAGAAACAGGGGTGAGATCAGGGTCTGGTCACGAGTGCCAGGAGGACACTGGAGGAAGTGAGGAAAGAGAGCTGCAGGGCACCCAGAGCATGGACAGCTTTCAGGCCACCGTGAGACTTTTACTCCAAGTGAAATGGGGAGCCTCGGGACGGTTTTGAGCACAGGAGCCACATGGCCTTGTTTATATTCTAAAAGGTTCATGTTGGCTACTTTGCTGAGTAGAAACACTACATTATTTGCCTCAGGAGAAGACTCCTTAACTTCTTCCTCTTTTTTTTTTATAAGTATAACGACCCTGAGATCAAGACCTCAGCGGAGATTAAAAGTCAGACGCTTAACTGCCTGAGCCATCCAGGCACCCCGAGACTCTGTAACTGCTACATTCCTCTCTGGGCAGTGCTGCGTGGCTGCACGTGAAGAACAGACCCTGACAGTGGAGAGCTCCCATTCGTAGTGTCTGCGGATGTCCGTGGTGTGAATACTCCCACCACAACTGATTTCAAGCTGCCAACATGACTCACTGAAGCAGGAGTTGTGAAGGGATGTGTGCAATCTACTCCCAACACTGACTTTAGGTCCCTATGTCCCCGCTATCGTTGAGAACATTTAAAAGTGATGGGGAATTGCATAAATCTGGCTCAAAATGTTAATGTTGCTTCAGATATAAACGTAGGGTGTTCTACTGGCATATTGCTGTTAATCAAATACAGATCCCAGTTCCTCAGAAGCTAGCATTAAGACAATGTAAAAACTTCATTTAAAAAAATAACTTCATTAGCATTAAAACCTCAACTTCCTTTACTCAATGAATCTATTTACCTTTTAGCTGGGGTTCCTCTACTATTGCTTTGTTCCCTCCCACTATAATTAATATTTTGGACCCTCCAAAGCATTCACTGACTGGGATTTGCCATGGAGAACGTGCAGGGCTGCCTCTCCAAGAGCGCACAACAATCCAGGCCAGGCCATCGAGGAGTATGTATTACGAAAACAAAATTTGCATAAATCTGAAGATGAAGTGAAATTTCAATCCAATTTGCCATTAAGAAACTTCCCTTAGCCTACGAGAACAGCCCTATTTCTGTCAATCGGGGCAGATTATAGTTTGTGAAAAAGATTTTAAAAGTATAGCACCGTCTATGAAGAAAAAGTCACTCTATAATATACTCCTGAGAAACAAAAAGTGTTTGCTGCTCTCGGGAATTTATGCTCCACACACTCCCCAGTCTGCATCAGCCGCCAGCCGCGTCCCACCCACACTCAGACCCCAGCCAGCCGGATCAGCAAATGTGCATGAGCTCGCACTCCCGTAAAACAATGAGGTCTTTCAGGCCTTACAATCTTGTGAAGAAACAGGCTGAAACGTCATGGGAAAAATTAGGAAATCTCGGAGGAAAACAGCTCACAAAATGAGGGGTGGAACCACTTGCTCACATGTTCTAATTCCTGAACAAAGGGAAACAACCGTGACAGCCCCCTGCCTGCTCTGACCCTTCTATTTCAAAAGAGAGGCGTCCTAACCTCCTTTTCTTTTCTTGGGGATTACAGCAGCAAGACATAGACATCGGAATGAGAAAATTTTTAAACCTAAAGGAGCAAAGTGTAATTTCAAAAGCTTTATCCTCAAGAAAAGTGTAAAAACCAACCCAAACTACCAGTCTTGTTCAGCAATCCATAATACCGGCATGATTACAGACCCACTGGACTTCAACAATTGGACAAAGAAAAACAGAATGCCTTCTAATATACATACATACACATATTTTTCAGGTCTTCCTAAGTCTTCTTGCTATTAAATCTCACACAACAACTAGCTCCACCTCAGCAATCCTTCCTCCTTACCTGCCATACCTAGTTTATACCTTTCACACCTGCCTCGCTAGCTGGCCCAGGGGTGACCAGCGCTCCACCCTCTAGCTCCCAGCCGTTGACCCAAGTTATTCTGCTTGCAAATTGCCCATCTCTCTTACCCACCAAACAACATCTCTCTCACCTTAAAAATCTCAGTTTAAGACTTAGTACGGACTGCACAATGAACTTCTAGATTCAGTATATTTGCAAACTTGTCCACAAATTTACCCTTCTACTTTAATATGCTTTTATAATCCCACGATATTTTCCAATTGGTTAAATTAATCAAACTTTTCTAAACTCTCTGACGACACGGTCTGAGTCAGTCTTCCCCTATGTGATCTCCAACTTGCCACCAAATTGCTATATGTAAGATTTTATCAACTGGGAAGCACCACAGGGCATGTCAGCTGTTGTCGGTCTGTAGTCAATCCGATGCTTAACCGTTTGGGGAAAAGACTCCTAAGTGACTTATTATTATAAAGCCTTATGTGGAAGAGGTGCTTATTTTGCTCCTGGAAGAAAAAGGCAACATGCATTGAAATCATGAAAATGTTTTAAAAGGTAAAACGATTTAAAAAGAGACAAAGAGACATATCCCACAGTGAAGAGAAGAGTCCATTGAGGCTGAGAGCCTTACAAAGATATCTCACAGACATGTCACCAGTACCGCTCCAAGCACCCAAGCAGAAGAACAATCTGTGGGAGAAACCATTATTTGACAATGAGGTAGAATTCTGGGTCAGGTAGTGAGCTGGGTGGAATTTAATGCAAATTGATCATGCTAGCTAAAATGCAGGAGACGGTGGTGAGGCACTGTCAGAGAGGTGAAAAGTGAGTTCGGTCCACAGAAGAGATTCCATAGTCAACATGCCTGTGAACATAGGTCAGACCAAGTCCGAAACCAGTGGGTGAAACTCTGCTGCATATCAGAATCACCTATAGAGTTTTTACAAATCCCACTGCCCAGGTCACATCCCATACCAATAAAATCAGAATGTCTGGGGTGGGAACCAGGCAGCCATAGCTCTTAAAAATTCCCAGGGGATTCTAATATGCATCAAGGGTTTGGAACCACTGTCCTAGACTCTGCTGGTAAACGTTTTGCTCAATCAGGAAAGAGCACAATAACTTACATGAAAGGTGGTCATGGTGATGAGTCAAAGTAAACTTTGACACTTTTAAGTGGGAAATCATTACTTTGATTCAAATAAGAAGGCACAGTCTTTAGAAGACTCCTGATGAACTTGAGGCCTTGGGTTTTAGACTAGGAAAGGGAAACTGGGCACGACGATAGGTAAGCCCCATTGACAACACTAACACAACTGGGATATAGACCATTGTGCTGTTGAGGTACTCAGCTTTACAGTAAGCAGCCTAGATGCAAGGCCTAGGCCAGTCACCTGCTGGCTGTGGGGCTACAGGCCACTGCCCAACCAAATAACCCCAGTGTTCTATCTGAGGTGTCATCTACCCTGGCTCCTTCTTAGCATACCAAATGCAGGCTGCAACCCCAGACATTCTTACGGGTTTGCAGAGGGACCCCAGGATCCATATATTTTAAACCAGCCCCCTCCAAGGTGACTGTTATGTCATAGGAATGTGGAGATCGACCAGCAGAGAGTCTAAGAGAAAGGAGTCCGAAGCCATACAGTTGGGACTCAAATCCCTGCTCCACCAGTTACTAGCTATGGTTCAGTTTCCTAATTTGCAAAAATGGCGCTAATGGATAAGACACTTGTTGTGGGGCTTACCTGACAATCCATTAATCCACCTCACTGGATCATTGTGAGTATCTGGCGTAACACCTGGTACATAGCAAATGCTCCATATTATATGTATCACACATGTACACAGACAAGTGTGTATCTGTCATAAGCATAAAACGGTAAGATGTATATGAACTGTGTAGTACTGTCTCCATGCAGAAACACTCAGTAGGTGCTAAGCTGATGCTGATGGTGGTGGTCACGGGAAAACCCTGGAACTGGCAGAGAGGAAGATTTCATCCTCTCTCCATTGCATGGCAGAAAGCCACAATTATAAGACCTAAAATATTATGGGGATGGGGAGGAATCCTTTTGCTCTGTCTTAATTATTAGGCGGTCCCACTAGCCATGGAAGGGTTGTTCTACTGCAAAGTAATGATGGAAATGTGAGCCTCATGGCAAAAAAGAGAAATGTGGACATGTGGCCCTACCCCACATGATGATAAACAGCAGAACATGACATCCTGGGGAAACTCAACACCCTCCCTTCTTAGGGGAACCCAGAGTTGCCATGTGTTTTGTCCCAGATCACACTGGTAGTGGCAGACCTGGGATCAGACTTCAGAGCAGAGCTCTCTAGTTTCCAGGTTCCCTCCATCGACCATCCCTGGTGAGGAACATGTCTGGGAGGTACATCATCAGAGGAGATATGGTACGTGCAGTCAGAGACAGTGTGAGATGAGGAATGTGTTGCCCTGTTTTCCAACCGCTTCCTTCCTTACTCTGCCCAATTCCCTTCCCTGGTCCAAATTCCACACCCTGCAGGCCATTTCCGGCTGAGATGGAGGATATGGAACACTAGAAACAGCCGTGGTTTGCTTTGTGGCCAAACTGTTTCCTTGGGGATGTTCGGGTCCAATTTCAAAATATAAGACAATTGTAAAAAGGGTTTAATTTCCCAAATCTTCATTTGCATATAACTGTACAGGGTGTTAATTTATTAAGGGATACTTGCATGTTTTTTATCCACCAACCTAGGACAGGAAATCCTGTCTTTCAGCTGCTGAGTCTCAGACCACTCCATCTGAATATTCTCGCTGACAAATGTGACCTTGTCTAGGTTCTGAAGAGTTTAAGCACTCCCTCAATGTCATTTCTACTTGACCTTAGCAACATGACCAAACTGCAAATTCAGTGCTGTTTAGTAAAGATACAACATTCCCATCCTGTCACCAATCCCCCCTCCAATTCCAATCCAGTGACCCTGGGCTAGAACCTAATCCAAAAGATTACAAAGCAACATCCTGATGAGTTGTCATGGCAACCCCTAGATGTCAGATATCCCATGTCCCAGGGCTGTAAATTCTCATTTTTAGTCGATTCATATCCTACTATTTCATGTATAACAAGCAACTAAAATGCAATTTGGTATGTCAGCTGCCAAGCATAATAAGAGATGTCATTTGCTATTATAGCCAATAATAAAAGATTTTTAGTTGCTTCTGTTTTCAAAGGTACAGCAAATCACTGTGTATTCTAAGTCCATTGGGCTGGTCCTCAAAGAGAGGCTATGTAGCCAGGCTTCCTCTATTTTTATTTAATTAGTCGATATTTAAGAGAGCCTTGGAAATGAAAAGAACTCTAGTGAAAGCTATGCATTATTATTTTCTGAACAGGAGGAAACACACTGATCTTCAAACTTTCAATAGATGCTGTATATTGGATCCAAAAGACACACACACATACACACACACACACACACACACACACACACCTGTGATCCAAGCCTTTCAAGGACACAAATATACAACAAGGGTGCCTTGCAAGACTTTCAATTCTTTGTAACTGGAGAAAAGAGAAATACATATCATTGAAATCCAGGTAATTCAAACATCTTGGTTTATTTATTTATTTATTTATTTATTTATTTATTTAAAGATTTTATTTATTTATTTGACAGAGAGAGACAGCCAGCAAGACAACAAGCAGGGGGAGTGGGAGAGGAAGAGAGGAAGAAGCAGGCTCCTAGTGGAGAAGCCTGATGCGGGGCTCCATCCCAGGACTCTGGGATCACGCCCTGAGCTGAAGGCAGACCCTTAACGACTGAGCCACCCAGGCACCCTAAACATCTAGTTTAAATCAACAGTTTTGTTATCGGCTGAATTGTGTTCCCCCCAAATTCGTATGTTGAAATCCTAACCCTCAGTACTTCAGAGGTGTATTTGGAGACAGAGACTTTAAAGAGGTATTTCAAGTTAAACGAGGTCACTGGGGTGGGCCCTAATACAATATGATCAGTATTCTTATAAAAAGAGGAGATTAAGGGCACCTGGTGGCTTAGTAGGTTTAGCGTCGGACTCTTGGTCTCAGCTCAGGTCATGATCTCAGGGTCGTGGGACTGAGTCCCACAACGGGCTCTGCGCTCAGCACGGAGTCTTTTGCAGATTCTCTCTCCCTCTCCCTCTACCCCACCCCTCCACTCTCTCTCTCTTTCTCAAATAAATACATAAATCCTTAAAAAAATTTTTTAAAGAAGAGGAGATTAACATACAGACACACACAGAGAGAAGATCATGTGATCTTCAGCCATCAACAAGCCAAAGAGAGAGGCCCTCGGAAGAAACCTTACTGACACCTTGATCAAGCAAGGAATTCCAGCCGCCGAGAACTATTGAAAAAATAAATTTTTGTTGTTTAAGCCACAGTGTCTGTGGTACTTTGTTATGTCAGTCCCGGCAAACGAATATAAGTTCCACCCTTTTCACATTCCATATCAATTCCCCAGAAGTGCCCTTCATCTTGAGCATAATGAAGTCAAACTTAAATCTGCAGGTGTCTCTGCCTGTCGGCCCTCCCCTTATGGCCCAGGGGGGGCTCCCTAAGCACAGACGGGGCAGGCTGGACTCTAAGACACTCAGGAGCTCTGCTGGCAGGTTGATGCTGAGAGAGTTCTCCTGAAATTCCCATTAGCTAAAAAAGCATTAACATCACTTCTGTAAATAGCAAAACTGATTGCTAGAGTCGTGTGTATCTTTATTTTTCCCTGCTTATCATTTATCAGAATGCTAATGAGAAATCTCCTGGAGATGAACAGCAGGCTGAGAAGGAAAGAAAAATGAAGACACAGATAATACATAAGCCAGATTATCAGTCCTGAAATAATCCAGAAGTAGACATATGATAAATCACACTATGTGGGGTTTTTTAATCCTAAAAATAAGCAGAATGTAGAGAAGTATACAGAAGGCTGCATGTCAAGCGTTATAAAGCAACATCAACCAACACCTGTGTAGAGGGGCAAATGATTTTTCTGCTAAAATTCCAGGAGAACTTTTCTCCTTTTGGGTTTTAAAAATGAATTTCCACTACACTCCTTTTTCCATCTCCACAATAGCTGCCAGAAGGTTCAAAACCACATTTATGGCCCATTTCTAGCAAGTCTAGAAATGGTTTTCTTGATATCTTTTATTAATTTCTAGCCTCATTTTCCTGCTTTTTGTTATCAGCCTTAATAGGCTGTATCTTTGGAGTCAAATTATATTTTTTTGCCATAATGTGGGGTATTATTAAATAGATAGCCTTCATTAAGCCTCAGATATTTATGGCTGCTTTTCTTCCAGAGTATCTCTTTGATCTGTGAGATGGGAGATTTCACGCTTAAATGAAAATTTGTTTCAGTTCATGGAGAAGTTGAAACAACATCAATTTCTCATACTTGTTTTAATCACAATATGATAAGCTAAAATAGAGAAGAGAGCTTTGCTAGGAAGTTGGACCATGAGAGGTGAGAAGCCGCCTTTTTTCGGGAGGGGGAAGGCTTAGACTCACGGTACTGGCTAGACCCAGAAGACACATAAATCCCCTGTGGTCAAGTACTTATTGGACTACCATCCAATCCCTTTTTCCATGAAAGAGTGTCACCACAAGCAATATACACCAAAGCCTGCCCTGGGTACAAGTCTCCAGCCTTGTTGGATGGATCCTGTCTGCTTCTATCTGCCTATGCACTACCCCGCTCCACCCCCAGTGAAATCGACTTGACTATAGTGCTAGCTGGAATTATATAGGTCTGAGTTTGAATTTTGTATCTTTTACTGGCTGTGTGATCCCAGACAAGATATTAAGCTGAGTCTCAGATGCCTCATCTGAAAATTGGGATAATAAAGAAAGTACCTCTTGAGGTTTACGTGGGGATTAAATTTAATGACACATGTAGGGTCCTAAGTAAAATGTCTGGTACACCACAGTCAACACTCAATAAATATTAGCTATCATTATTATCATCATCATCAGGCTAATGTAAGAAATTTCCCAGGATGATTTCATTTCTGTATGATCAGAGAGGGTGCCAGCCACAGCCTCGTGGGCCAGGCAGGAGGTGGGCCACAGCCTCGTGGGCCAGGCTGAGCAGAAGGAGCAAGGGGGGGCCAGTGCTCTGGTTTGGGGTTCTACCTCACTTCACGCATAGCATTTACATGTTCAGAAATTGGGTGATTAGGGCTCCTGGGTGGCTCAGTGGGTTAAGCGTCTGCCTTCGGCTCAGGTCATAATCCCAGGGTCCTGGGATCGAGTCCCACATTGGGCTCCTTGCTCAGCAGGGAGCCTGCTTCTCCCTCTGCTTACAGCTTCCCCTGCTTGTACGCTCTTTCTCTCTGACAAATAAATAAAATCTTAAAAAAAAAAAAAAGAAAGAAATTGAGTGTTTAAAGGACCCAATATAGAGTTTTCCTGTTAGCCGAAAAGGCCTGTCTTCTTTGGGCTTTTGCTGGCAGAGCGGCAGAATGAGAACCCTCCCTGGCTCCTTATCTCCACTTTCATCAGCGATGCCAATGCCTGCACTGGGGTCTTCTGGGCTGTGTGGACTGGGGAGCTGGTGAGGTAGGTACATTTCCTGGAAATACAGACAACAATTTCCTGTGGCTTCCTCTGTTTTTGATGTAGAGATGAACACACATAGAAAATAAACACATCAAGGATCAGAGCTTCAGTCAATGGTGTTGCAAATGCTGAAAATACTGTCATTTCCTCATAAACAGATTCAGAAGTGCAAAGTATAGGGTGTCTTCCCAAGAGCATTCTCCCTACTAGGGATCTGTACAGTAGGACTGCAAGGTGACAGGGAGAACACAGCTAACCTTCCATGCCTGTATGACATCTATGACCTGCTGCTGGAGTTGATGAACATTTCCATGAACTGAGACCCAAGTGAGCAAGAACCAAATTTTCCATGAAGGCCTGTGTTTTGCATAAACCTTAGCCTGAAAAAGCTCTGGTCTGGTCACAGGGCTTCAGTAAAGATTTCTCTAGAATTTGGGGCCTGGTCAGAAAAAGTTCAACTCTCCGACGTGGAAAGTAGTGAAATTATTAGTGAATTTAGCTGTTTACATAACTATCCCAAAACAACCATTTAACATTAAATAAAGCAATGCATCCTACATTTGGGAAATGGCCAGATTCACAGAAGGTGACCACAGTGTGTCCTTAGAACCAAAATGAAGCAAAGAAAGAGACATCTCAGTCAATGACACCACAGCCCGCTGAAGAGGTGGCAGAAGGATGTGCAGTCTGCACAGGGTTCATACAGATCAAGGCGGACACAGAATGCTTATGGAGGCAGGCTGCTGAGTTCCAAATTCCACCTTTGCCATTCACTAGCTGAGTGCCCTTGGGCAAGTCACTCAACCTCTCTAAACTTCCGCTTCTGCACATGATCTCTGTTTGTGCACCACTGGCTTCCCTTCCTAAGTGAGGATCTGCTCCTGCACGCCGGCTGGGGCGCCCAGCATTGCAGCCAGTCACACAACACGAAGACAGTGCAGTTACGGGACATGGGTAACACTTTTCTGCTTCAGTCAGTCTGTTTCTTGAATCCAAAAAGTCTTGGTGAATACACCCCATGTGTAAGAATTGCAATGAGAATTTTCTTTTTTTAAAGATTTATTTATTGAGAGAGAGAGAGCGCAATGAGAATTAAATTTTAAGTAATATAATTCAGCAAACACAAGAAACACTGGTTGCCTGCCTAGAAAGATGGGTCAGCATAAGTGCTGGAGTCTCACTGCCTGAATTCAAACCCCAGCTCCTTTTACACGGTCCCTCCGGATGAACTGCTTAACATCTTTGTTTTCGGTTCCCTAGTTTGAAAAAAATAGGCTGATAATAATAACTACGTCACAGGGTCGTGAAGATTGAGTTTATGTAGAGAAAGCATTTAGAACAGGTCCTGACACATGTAAACACTCAGTACATGATAGCTCTTATTATTATTACAGAGATAGAGCTGTTCTGACTGCTGCTGAGGGCTGTGTGAAAGTCACTGATCTAGCGAGAAATAGCCTTCATTAAGAAAAGAATCATTCTTCTCAATAATCCAGCTTGATAGAAAATCCCTCAAGGACAATCAGAAAGACTTCAATTGCTCATATTCGAACTCAGCAAGCTCTAATATTTGGCCCCCTGAGTGGACTTGCTGACCACGAGGATGTGGCCTGCACAAATGAGCCACGTCCGTCGTGCTACCTGACTTCCCTCTTCCTCGGTGTCACAGATGGCAAGAACATCTCGGTTCTGAATTAACCTGCCATAAATGTAACGATGAGTCAATTCTTGCAAGTCACATCTCTCTAGAACTAACAGAACTGATTTTGGTCCCATGTTATCTCCCGTGGCTATGTCCTTATGCAGCCCACCCTGAACAACCAGCCCGCCTCACTCTTGTTGAAATCTGTATTAATTTCAACTCGAGCCTATTTTCTGCACTAATTAAATGCAGCATCTCCTTCACCCTGGCTTCCTGTGTGATGTCATCACTCATTCTCTCACTCACTCACTCACTCATTCATTCATATTTAAACTATTACTGAGCACCAGCTATGCCTCAGGTGCTAGGCTAGAAGCTGGATGAACAAACATAAGCGAGAAATAGTCCTCAAGCTCGTTAGGGTCTAAGGAGGCAGGGAAGTCAACTAACCATCCGAAAACCGTGTGCAAGGACAGAGGCGTGACTGAGGCATGAGGAGAGCTCAGGCCTGCAGGGGGAAACCCAAAAAGAATTCATGCATTCAGCACAAAGCATTTGAGAAACCAAAGGTTTGTCTAGAGCACAGAGGGAGTAGAGGGGGGTAAGACAGGCAGGTCCTAGACCCTCTGGGATATTAAGTGCTTCGCAAAGGAATGTGTTCTGCTAAGGAAGAGAAGTCCTGGAAAGACTTTACGCAAAGTTACGACAAGATTCAACTTTGCCTTTAGGAAGATCATTCTGGTTGGCCAGATGAACCAGGGAGCCATATATGGACACTGGGAGGCCAATAAAGAAGAGGTTACTGTGTTCACCTAGAAGAGAAATGGTAAAGCCTGGATACAGAAGGAACAAAGGAGGGAACAAAGAAGGGAGATCCTGGGATTCCAGAAAATGGGAGAAACTATAATATGGGAAGTGATTCTATTTCAGTTCCATTGGACAGAATGGGGGGCCTGTCACTGGTCAGCTACTTCTTGAAGGAATGGAGACTACACATTAAATCCGTGCACTACACCTGTTTGTGCTATGCCAACGGCATCCGTGAAACAGTGCAAAGCCATGCTCCGTGACCCAGAGGTGACGACACCCTCATTTTAGGAGCCTAGGCGAACTTGAAGGTGTAGAAAAGGGCCCTTACATTAAATATTCACTCTTCCTCGCCAAACAATTAGAAGTTATTATGACCAGTCATGATTTAACAGGCTCAGAGACATCCTGGCTTCTCTGTCATCCTTATGGGCTAATTGAAATTCCCCCATTGTCAAGCCCAATGTAGTTTTATTTCCTTAGCACCTATTTCCTACCACTTTACCTTCCAAAATGTTTTCCCTTTGAATTTAACTAGATAAATGCCATGAGCCCTGCCGTAACATTAATACTCTCAGTGAGCATTCATTTTATATCACGAGAAGAATATCTGACAATATCTATTTGTTTTGTGACAGTACAGGCTTTGGGGGGGAATTCTCAAAACGAACCATTTATTTTATATTAAATATAAAATGCAATGGAATCCCTTCTGTACCACTGGGTTACACTGTAGTCAGCTTTTCTGAATGAACCTGTTGCGAAATACTGAGATCTCTACATAAATAAGTTATGATTTCCATTGTACTCACCACATTACAACCTTTGACAAGAAAGTAGAGCCACAAAGGGGGTTTATTAAGTCCAGGTCAGAACTCCACCAGGCCAGACTCATGGCCTGGTGGATATCAAAGACAATGGTGCAAAAGGGACAAAGGAGGACATCAAACATTCCAGGCAGGGTCTTGTAGGGACAGCCAAATGAATTTTAATTTTAAAGGGACGCTGGTCATTCTAGAAATCAACATGTGCTAAATCCCAATGTTTCAGATATAAATACCGGAAAACATTTAGGAAGCAAGATCAATACCCTTGTTAGAAATCACTACTTACCTGGACCTATTATTAGCTTAAACTAAATTTATAAAACAATGGACCTGTCTCTTAGCCAAAGATATTCATGCGTAAGAATGAAGCCATATGAAGCTAAAGGAATTTTACAACAGTCTGAAATCCCCATGGAAAAAAATATACATATCTGTATTTATTTCTTTCTTTCTCTCTCTCTCTCTCTCTCTCTCTCTCTCTCTCTCTCTATCGATGCATCTGTACATCTATCTATCTGTTAGGAAAGTATATTTAATGAACTCCCTGAAACTCTCAGAGAAAAATTATGAGAAGACACACACTGGCTAGACACATTTCAGTAGTGGTTACCATAGAAACAAGTTGGTAGGTTTCTTTTTTGGAGTTGTGCCTTTTGATAAAATATTAAATTTTGTAGAGTATTTGCATATACATACAACAGTACAACTGCTGATGTCCACCTAAAACTATATCTAAAAAATTAAACTAGTTCTACTTTTAGTTTCTAATATCTGTAAAGAAAAAATTCATTCTTAATAAGCTGATGTTTTTTTTTAAAGTCTTTCTCTGCCTCTCCACTGTTTCGTACTGGGAGGAAGCTGAAGTGAGAGGGTGGTAAAGGCATAAAGATGGGAATCTCAGAAAACCAGGCTGGTCTTCCTTGAGAGAGGCTCAGGATGGCTTTCAAACCGTTGGTGCTCATGTTCTCCAGGCCAACTAACTAGACAGCTCTGGTAAATTGCTTTTAATTAAACTAATACTTGTATCTCATTTTTTTTATGGTAAGATGGCTCTCTCCCATAATGTGAGAAACGACGGTATGTTCCCCCCTTGAGGAAGTAAGAGTTGTAATACTGCCATATGTGCAGCTCACCAGGTGTCTCCTTTTTATTTATATTTAATTATGTACTTGCTGAGACGCTTAGAACCCTATAATGCACACATCACACTTCCTATTTTAAAGATTAAGAAAACATATACAATGTAATATAAAGATCAGAATTGCAAAGTGTAACAACCACTTACTCAAATACTGCCTTTATAAAAATTTTTATTTACTTTTTATTAGTTTCAGAGGTAGAATTTAGTGATTCATCAGTTGCATATAATACCCAGTGCTCATTATATCAAGTGCCCTCCTTAATGCCCATCACCCAATTATCCCTTCCCTCCCACCCATCTCCCCTCCAGCAACCCTCAGTTTGTTTCTAGAGTTCAGCAGCTCTTATGGTTTGCCTGCCTCTCAATTTTCATCTTATTTTTCCTACCCTTCAAATACTGTCTTTAAAGCATAAGGAACAGTAGGATAGCTGCTGCACTAAATTTTTCAGACTAAAAGCCACTGGGGTGTTTGCTGATCAGTGCTATAATGATACTTGGGGTATAATTAATATACAACCCAATATGTATGGGGCGTGCCAGGAAGAAGCCTAACAATTGCTTGACCTGGGACCTAAGATGTCCATGAGTCACAAACCCAGTAATCTTAAAAATTAGGGTTGGGGACTTAGTTTTCTGTTAGAAGGGACTGTCTGCCCTGGCATTAAACCAGGAACCTCAATCCCTTTAAAACAATGAATTCACAACAATCCTGACTTCTAGACATAAGAAGTAAATCACATTAACATCTGAGAAGACGCTGTGAACTTTCTGTTTTGAAGGTCAAACTAGGAAAAGAAACAAGAGAAAGATCAACTGAAAATGTCATGAGTGAACCTGAGCCAGGTCCTGGCTCTAGAATTATAGCAAGGTCCCGATGAGACATTAAAGGGACACAGCCACTCTAGAAAATGATTTATAATTCTCTTTTTGCTTTAAATACTACACATATGGATGGATGTACATATTTCAATAATCTCTGGAAATAAGCACATGTTTCTATCTATTACTATATATGACTAAGACATAAATCTTATCTATATGACTAAGAGATGGACCTTATCTTTATATGACTGAGAGATGATGGTTATCTCTGGTAGGATCAAATGATATGTGTGTTTCTTTATTATAAATATATGTAAAAAACGGAGATAGAGATAGATATAGATATATTCTGGCAATTAAAAAATTTAAAAAAAAACCCCACCATATAAAGATTAGTCAAGTAGTGGGATGACTGGGACGCCTGGGTGGCTCAGCTGGTTAAGCATCTGACTCTTGATTTCAGCTCAGTTCTTTTTTTTTTTTTTTTTAAAGATTTTATTTATTTATTTGACAGAGATAGAGACAGCCAGCGAGAGGGAACACAAGCAGGGGGAGTGGGAGAGGAAGAAGCAGGCTCATAGCAGAGGAGCCTGATGTGGGGCTCGAACCCATAATGCTGGGATCACGCCCTGAGCCGAAGGCAGACGCTCAACCGCTGTGCCACCCAGGCGCCCCTCAGCTCAGTTCTTGATCTCAGGGTCTTGAGTTCGAGCCCAATGTTGGGCTCCGCCCTGGATGTGGTGCCTACTTAAAAAAAAAATAGTGGGATGACTAGAAAAAGAAGTATATGAATCAACCCCAGAGCAAACCTCTACTCTTACTTCAAACTTGCTAAGTAAAATAAAGACACAAAAATTAATCTTACAGATCACGATAAAACTGAAAAAGTTCTATTTATACTAGTTATGTGCAGGCCAGAAAGAAGTTTAATTCAAAACATTATGGAGTAAATGAAAAAATATTATGCTTTTTAAATACTACAATGGTTTTTAAAGATCTTATTTATTTATCAGGGAGAGAGACAGCATGAATGGGGGGCAGGGGTTGATGGAGACAGAGAAGCAGACTCCCCACAGAGCAGGGTGCCCAACACAGGGCTCAACATAGACCTCAATCTCAGAACCCCAGACCACGACATAAGCTGTAGTCAGATGCTTAACAGACTGAGCCACCCAGGTGCCCCCTTTAATACTATAATTTTTATTAAATATTAAAAAGTTTAAAACACACTAATCCTTTTAGAAAGTTTATGTTACCTTCATAAAAAATGTAAGGTAGATTGTAAAGTAATTCTAAGATCAATGAAGAATGTTTAACACTTCAAGGAGGGTAAACTAACTGCATCCAAAAATTTTAATTTAAATGATATGAATTTTAAATATAATTTACGTAACAATGAATTTTTCAAACATTTGGAAAATATTTTCCTTTGGTCTAGGATTAAATCCATGATATTTAGCTAGAATTTTTTAAATACTCTGCTACTGTCTGCCTTACGAATTCTTACATTAAGGAAAAGAACACACACACAAAAGAAAAAGGACACAAGAAAAAGTAATTGTTGTTCCCCACTGCTCACTATCATAGAACCTTGCAAAAATCATAAATTAAATAAGAGAATATATAGTACAAAAGTCTTTCATATTCATCACAAAATAAGAAAGTAAATTGACTTTCAAAACCATGGCTTACACAAAATCAACTATTAATCTTCAGCAGGCAGATTATGTGCCATGTGGATTAGCTGGAGTGAACATTGACTACTATATTTGCTTTACCAGGAACTAAGGCCCTATCTCCTGCATCACAAACATTTGCAGGCTACAGAAGACAACCAAATGTTAGTATTGCTTCCAGCCAAACATAATTAAGAAGCTAAATCTGCTAACTCCCACTACAGTAATATAATGCTATTTCCAAAGCCAAACAGACATTACATTTGAACTCTTACCACTCTTCTCTGTAAGACACTTCTCAATGGCAGCTGCTGGTCCCTGGGGTGGTTTTACCTATCACAGCTAAAACCAGCCAAGTCCTGCTGTTTGATCACTTAAATGGCACCAAGACTGGGACAAACCTCTCCAAATGGCTCCCCTTCTCACCTATCCCATAGGTGGTTGCTGGGGGCAGGTTGGGACAGGAAGTCATACACATTCAAGTTCACCTAGTGGTCAGCTGCTGTCACACTGTGTGGGTATGGATCTTCTCTCCTTCAGTGGTCTCATCTACAAAATGGGAATTGCTGTGAGGTTTAAAAGATATACAAAAATAAATCATTTAGCACAATACTAAAAGCACAACAGTTACCGGCCCTGTCTTCACCCTCAGTTTTTGTCTGTTGTCAAAAGCCAGGTGAGACCCAGCTAAAGCTAAAGCTAGGATGAAAGGAAAAGGGGGTAGGATGTGGGCCAGAAGACAAGAACCTGTCACTCAACAGGTTGGGCAAGCTCTCCTGCTCTCTGCCTGCACCTCATGGCTTGAAATGTTTGTGTGCCACAGAGAATTGCCAAACTCACTTTTTATTTTTATTTTTTTTAAAGATTTTATTTATTTGACAGAGATAGAGACAGCTAGCAAGAGAGGGAATACAAGCAGGGGGAGTGGGAGAGGAAGAAGCAGGCTCATAGCGGAGGAGCCTGATGTGGGGCTCGATCCCATAACGCCGGGATCACGCCCTGAGCCGAAGGCAGACGCTTAGCCGCTGTGCCACCCAGGCGCCCCTCACTTTTCATTTTTTTAACCACCCATTACCAGCTACAGGTTGATGAGATAATATGTAAGATAAATGAAAAAAAATGTAAAATAGCTAGAGATACAAGGTAGGGACAGATTATATAACAGAAGGAGTTACACCCAGGATTATTTTTTGTTTTGGGATGTTATTCTGCTGTATCTGGCTACAAACTTTTTACAATTTACTTGGCATTTTTATTAGTAGACTTTATTTTTTAAAGCAGTTATAGGTTTATAGAAAAACTGAGCAGAAAGTTCCCCTCTTGTCAGTTCCTCCTGTTATTAACATCTTGCATTAGTATGGTAAATTGGTTGTAATTAATGAATCAATATTGATACATTATTACTAACTAAAATGCAGTTTACAACAGCATTCACTCTTTGTATTACACAGCTCTACAGGTTGACAAATGCATGATGTCCTCTATCCACCATTACAATATTATACAGCATAGTGTCCCTGCCCTAAAAATCCACTGTACTCCAGCTATCACCCTGCCTATGGCAACCACTGCTCTTTTTATTGTCTTTATAGCTTTGCCGTTCCTGTAGTTGGAATCACACAGTGTGTAGCCTCTATCAGGGTGTCTTCTTTCATTAACAATATGCATTTAAGGTTCCTCCATGTCTTGATACCTCTTCATAGCTTCATTTTAGTGTTGAGTAATATTCTATTGTATGGATGTGCCACAACTTATCCATTCATCTACTGAAGGACACCTCCTGGTGTCCTTCTAGTTTTTGGCAATTACAAATAGAGTTGCTATAAACATTCATGTGCAGGTTTTTGTGTGGACATAAGTTTTCCACTCATTTGGATAAATAACTAGAAATGCAGCTGTTGAATTGTATGGTAAACTATGTAAGAAACTGCCAGGGGCGCCTGGGTGGCACAGCGGTTGGGCGTCTGCCTTCGGCTCAGAGCGTGATCCTGGCATTATGGAATCGAGCCCCACATCAGGCTCCTCCGCTATGAGCCTGCTTCTTCCTCTCCCACTCCCCCTGCTTGTGTTCCCCTCTCTCGCTGGCTGTCTCTATCTCTGTCGAATAAATAAATAAATAAAATCTTAAAAAAAAAAAAAAAAAGAAAGAAACTGCCAGACTGTCTCCCAAAGTGGCAGTACCAATCTATAGCCAGTGATATTTAAAAATCCTTCTACCAAAGTGTATCTTGTTCTATCTATACTATGTGACTAAGAAACAGTCCCAGAACATTACCTATGACCTATCTAAGTGAAGGACAGTTAACTGTCAGAGTATGATCAAACATTTAATACTGAAAAATTCAGCAGTCCCAGCTAGTGACTTTTGGCAAATTACTTGACTTCTACAGGCTCAAAAAAATGTAACTACTCATGAAGACTGTCTTTACAATACCTAAGAGTTGTTAAGTCTTATGCAATTCTTAAGAGGGCAATTATGATGTTTGTGATGTCAGTAATTCCATTTGACTTTTAAACTAATTTGTGTTGGTGTCATTTTCAATGAAACATTAATAAACTGTTGTTGAGACTTTGGAGAAAACGTTTAATGATCAAGATGGCAGAAACCTCTTGGATGGTTGAGCTGTTGTTTTTGTTTCTGTTTTGGTTTTAGATCATACAAATTTTTTCCTGTTAACAGAAGAAAACGTTATATTTTCATTGGAGACATTTTCTGACTAGTATTATGGTCTTTACATAATGTTCATCTTTTATTTCTACACCTACCCTAATATTAGAGAGTAATTACTGCATCCCCTTCTCACAAACTTTAAAGTCTGGCACCACTGGGGAACTCCATGAATTTGGCAAAAATAAGGTTTGGTTCCCCAAAAGCAAATTTATTTTCTCAGCATTTTTAAAAAGATTATTTATTTATTTATTTATTTATTTGAGAAAGAGAGAGCATAGAGGGAGAGTGGGAGGGAGCAGCAGACTCCCCGCTGAGTAGAGAGCATGATGAGGGCTTGATCCCAGGACCCTGAGGCCATGATCTCAGACGCTGAACTGACTGAGCCACCCCGGTGCCCCTTTTTTCAGCATTTAAATAGTTCTTTGTCATAAAACACTTACTACTAAAACAGTACCCTATCGCCCCCAAACAAAACAAAACAAAACAAAACATCATCTATCTAAAAGGTAGTAAAATGTCATTGAATTGAAATAACTGAAATGACTGAATAACTGAATCAGGTATAGGACATTTAAAAAGAATACTACTTTTGTGTAAATAGAATAAGATACATTTTTATTACTTTCATGTAAAAATTAACATTTTCTAAATACTTACTATGTACCAGATGCTATTCTAAGGTCTTCACATATATCTTTTCACTTAGCTTTCAAAATAACTCTTTAAGGTAATTATTGCTTCCATTTTACAGAATCAGAAATTGAAGATCAAACAAGTCGAGCAGGTGCTCTGCTGTGATCTCTCCCGTCTCCCTCTCAGGAACTGCAGCCCTGACCCAGAGCCCCTGGATAATGGCTGGGTCCAAAATTCTTGTGGACAGACACTGCTGCCTACCTTGACAGACAAGTATCAGCGGCTTCTGGGGTCTCCATGTCTGCATACAGTTGCCCCCCCCCACACTCATGCATGCACAAACACAAAAACACGTGCCTATATGTGCTTTGAACACAAATGCTATGGGGACCACCATCTGGTCCATCCCATGTTCACCTGCTGCTTTTGACTCCTCCACAGAAGCTATTGCTATCTCCTCTGAGCCCTCATCTACTCTCATAGGTCTTTCTAGCTCCAGGTAATCTTCTTTAATCTGCTGAAATTAAACAAGCAACAACCACGAAGGATTAACAAAGCCTAATGCAGTTTCCTCTGGGGATACTTTCCAAGACCCCCAGCAAATGCCTGAAACCACAGATAGTAGTACTGAGCACTATATGTTTCTATCCTATATATAGGATACCTATGATAAAGTCTGATTTATAAATTGGGCACAGGAAGAAATTAACAGCAATAACTAAAAATAAAATAGAATCATTACAACAATATATTGTAATAAAAATTATGCATATGTGGTCTCTCCTTCTCTCAAAATATCCTATTGTGCTGACCCTTCTTCTTGTGAGGATGCGAGATGATAAAATGCCTCCGTGAGGAGAGGAAGTGAGGTGAGTGACGCAAGCACTGTGATGGTCAGGCTACTCCTGACCTTCTGGTGATAGGATTTGTCAGGAGGCTCATCTGCTTCCCAGTATCTGAAACTGGAAAGCAAAACTGTGGATCAGGGGAGACTGCTGTCTAGGTTTTGCTTTAACAATAGATTTCGGTGATTTTTTACTAAACTGCTAAGCACTGCAAACTCCTCCTTAAAATAGAATTCATTTTTATTTTTATTTTTTTTAAAGATTTTATTTATTTATGTGACAGAGACAGAGACAGCCAGCGAGAGAGGGAACACAAGCAGGGGGAGTGGGAGAGGAAGAAGCAGGCTCATAGCAGAGGAGCCCGATGTGGGGCTCGATCCCAGAACGCCGGGATCACGCCCTGAGCCAAAGGCAGATGCTTAACCGCTGTGCCACCCAGGCGCCCCAATAGAATTCATTTTTAAAGATAGGTGGACATTCCTGAACTGGATGAAAATATCTGTCCTCTTAAGTTAGGGAAGTATATCCTTCAGATCTTCACTTACATCATTTGCTAATTTAGCTATCTCCATTCCTGCACAGATGGACTTCAGACCTAGCTATGTGGTGACTAGCAATAATTTAAATCTGAAATAAGAGAAGACCAATTTTTAAAAATCTTTAGTATCTGGATTAAAAAAGGCTTTTTAGGGGTGCCTGGCTGGCTTATTCAGTAGAGCATGCAACTCTTGATCCTGGGGTCATGAGTTCAAGCCCTATATTGGGTGTAGAGCTTTAAAAAATTTTTTTTAGGAGGTGGAAATAGAATTGAGAAAAAGCTCTAGTCTTGCTCTCCAGGAATCTGTTTCAAGGGCCTCTAGGCCCGGATTCTCATTCCATGACAGGAGGATGGCAGTGACAGAATAACGAGGCACAAAGAGGTGGAACCGATGACAGCTAAAGAAGCCATCAAGGGAAGAGAAGTGGGAAGGGAGTGACAGAAGTTAAATTGGAGTGATAAATTGGTAGGTTGAGTCTGAGTGATTATTGTTGGAACAGAACGCACAGAGGATCCTTTACTCAATGTAGAATGGTGCATGCCAGGAACCACTAAGTTACAATTAATCTAAAATGTACATAAACTCTGGGTTTCAGTTTTATTGTTTTTCTCTGCCTCTACCATATAGCTCTTGCCCTTTAAACAACTGTCACAGAATAGGTATAAAGCAGAGTAAAGTGCTGTACTTTCATATGTGTAATGTGTACAATGGAGATGATCAGTTTCTAAAAGTTATAATGAAATACCTACTCTAAATAGAATTATCCCACTTTTATTATTACTGTCATCCATTGAAAACAACTTCTTCTAAGTAATCTGAAAACCTCAGTTTCATCCTTCAATATCTGCTCCGAATTCTTGAGGATAGATTTCAACAAGTTTTCATACGAAAGGAAAAATCAGTTATGTTGGTGTCAAGTTCCCTCTGCCTCCCCGATCCCTCCCTATTGACTGATGCAGTGTATTAACTAACATGCTCACCTGAAACAAAGTAACACATGCTCTTAAAAAATACAGATTGAATAAACCATTTACTTAGTTTATTATTTAGGTTACCCTGCAATTCAAGAAAAATGGGTACATATTAAAATTCATATTTATAAAAGATGAACTAGATGATATAAATGGATTTACTGAAGGATTATTTTAAGTAAAAGATGATCAAGTACATCATAGTACAATATGATTTATAAAATCACATTTCATAACAAACTTTCTAGGAACACAGATATTCTGTAAAGCAGGCTACTTCTGCTTGAACACCAGTGTGGTAGTTAAACAGAATCTGATCAGGAAAATGAAAAGTTACACTGAAATTGTTAGATATAGCATGTGGGGGGTGCCTGGGTGGCATGGCGGTTAAGCGTCGACCTTCGGCTCAGGGCATGATCCCGGTGTTCTGGGATCGAGCCCCACATTAGGCTCCTCTGCTATGAGCCTGCCTCTTCCTCTCCCACTCCCCTGCTTGTGTTCCCTCTCTCGCTGTCTGTCTCTATCTCTGTCAAATAAATAAATAAAATCTTTAAAAAAAAAAAGATATAGCATGTGGAAGTATTCAAGAGAGAGCTAACATCAATGTTCTATGAAAGTCTCCTTTAAATACACATATAAAGACTACTTGTCAATTTAGGATGCCTTTTCAAAGTCAAGTTTTTTATATTACAAATGTGAAAAGGCTTCAAATGTCTGTTACTATAAAAATGTTTCTATCTTTACTTTTTAATGAAGACTAAAGACCATGAATAAATCATTGACCTGCAACCTATTATGACAAGAACATGGACACTGTTTAAACGTATGCCATTTTTAATTCTCACTAGGAAAGGACTGTTAAGAGAACATCAGGCATGCAATGTATTTAGGCAAGTGCTAAATTATTAAGGGCTATTGGACAGCAATATTCGTATGATTACATTAAGGTAATTAAAATCAGTCTTTTCTAAAGTTCAGAAAGTCTCATTCCTCTGAAGTATAGCCTCTACCTACTTTTTCAGTCTGGCGCCTTCCTATCCACCATCACCTACCTCATACTTCAGTCACAGGGTGCGAGGTGGGTCTTACAAAGGACAGACAAAACAGCCATGATCCTGATGGGGCTTATTGTTGAACTTGGAGGAAAAAAACCATTAAATGAACAAACTCAGAGATAAATATGTAACTAAAATTCTCATAAGAGCTAGGAAAGAAAGGAGACAGGAAAGAATGAACAAGTAGGGGGAGCTCATTAAGGGTGGAGATCAGGAAAAGCTTCTGAGGGAGCGATATTAAGATAAGACTGAAGGATGAGCTAGAGTTAGCAAAATGGAAAGTGTTAGGGAAAGCATTTCAGGCAGAAGCAGCAGCACCAGGAAGAGCCTGACCTCTGGTCAAAGTGGCTGATGAGCCTGGCTGGGGCTGGGTCAGCAGAAGGCTGTGGGTTCCAAGGAGGAGGCCGGATTGTCTGTGTGACAGGAACCACGGTAGGGCAGATGAAGGGTAGCGTGAGCTGACTCCTTCACTATTGCTGTGCTCAGGGTCCAGACCATGGAACTGCCTTTTATTTGTTTTTTGTTCCCCGTTAGGTACGGAATTGAAAGGGAGTTTAGAAAATTGGGAAGATTTCACACCCTTTCCTGTTATCAGAGGAATATAAAAATATCAATAACTCAGAAACAACAGAGACCTTTCAGAAGATTTATGGTTTCTGATTCAGAGGTAAACTCTGCTTGGAGCATGGGGAAGAGTATACTAGGTAAGATCATTTTTCTTTAATCACTTTTCAAGTGACAGGCCAGAATCATAATGGAAATGATGCAAGATGCCACCTTTTGGAAGATGGGGCGACTGTCTCTGCTATGGAAACAGAGTGAAGGTTTGCCAAATATCAGCTAAAAGGAAAGAGGCACTCTTGGTTTTGATTATAGCTTGATTCTGTGTTGGAATGAGGCCAATAAAAATCTGGACAGGTGACATGGTTTCCTACATGTTCTGCCCCAGGACTGTGAAGTCCATGGCAATGCAGGGTCCCCATTGCTTGGGAGAGGGAAGTGAGCCTCTGTGTCAGATGCATTTTGTGCCTACTACCTCATGGTAATTCTTAAATACAAAATAGAATGTTCACTGGAACATTTTAATATGTCAAAAAAATAAAATCTAAGGTTGAGCAATAAAAAATAACACTAAGTATTTCATCCAGAAGCAAGTAAATCTTATCAAAAATTTACATTTTCCAACAGAATAGATCATTTAAATGAAAACTCCATAGAACAAGACTATAATTTATTTCATAGGTGGTAGGTTTTTAAGTGAGAGACATGTTTTTCCTTCCTTTCTCCCCACCCACAGATTATGGGCCATTTCTAGATGATGTTCAGCTGACCTTCTTTTAAAAGACCCAAAAAAAGGTGATGCTTACTCTCAGTGGAAAGGTAGTGTTCTACCAATTTTGGTAAATACTGATCTAGACCCGAACCTCTGACTTCTAAATGAAAGAACAAGATGACTCACATATGCCTAAGGAAAAAGTAGGTCTGGTGGCCAGATCTGAAAGAGAATAAAAATGCTATAAAATGTAGAGTAAATCCTGTTCAAATTTTAGACAAATAACATATCCTTTTTCATTTCACTATGTCTGCACTAAGTATATTATTTTTCCCAGTTTAAGAAAAGTTGAACCTGCCAAAATCAGAATTTTTACAAATAATTAAGAAAATAGCTATTTGTTTTAAAAGTTGCTTCACCTTATGAAACGAGTCAGTTGTCCATGCATATTTAAGATCACTTAAAAATGGATTTACTGTTTAAAAAATAATTTTTCAAAAACACCTCTCCTATGTTAGATGAAGCCTCACTATTCTCCATCCATCCATCCATCCATCCATCCATCCATCCATCCATCCATCCAAAAAACATTAATGGAGCCCCTGCTACAGGACAGGCGTAGCTCTGCACTCATGGTACAGCAGTGAAGAGGACAGTCTAAACTCCTACCCTGGGATGCCTGGGTGGTTCAGTTGGTTAAGTGGCTGCCTTTGGCTTGGGTTATGATATCCGGATCATGGGCTTGAGTCCAGCATCCGGTTCTTTGCTCAGCAGGGAGCCTGCTTCTCCCTCTGCTGGCCACTCCCCCTACTCGTGCACCGCCCCCCCGACAAATAAATAAATGAATAAATAAAATCTTTTAAAAGAATAAATAAAGTAAATAAACTTCTACCCTGATGTTGTGCATTCTCATATGCTCACACCATCAGGGCAGGAGTTTAGAGTGGAAAGGAAAATCGGCTTTTAAAAAATAATAACCATTTCAGGGGCACCTGGATGGCTCAGTTGGCTGACTCTTGGTTTCCGTTCAGGTCATGATCTCAGGTTCGTGAGACTGAGCCCTCTGTAGGGCTCTACGCTCAGTGGGGAGTCTGCTTCTCTCCCTCTGTCCCCCCCCCCCGCCCCAACCCTCGCTCCCTTCCTCAAATAAATAAATAAAATCTTTTTAAAAAATAAAAAATAATAAACATTTCAGTTTTTCAAGATGAAAACACTCTAGAGAACTGTTACACAACAACGTAAATATAGTTACCACCATAGAACTATACACTTAAAAGTGGTTAAGAGGGTAAATTTTGTGTTTTTCACAATAAAAAATTAAACTAAAATTTTAGAAGGACAAAAACGAACATAGCCCATATTTACTGAGTACTTACCATGTACTAGGTTCTACTCTGAACAGAACTACATTAAACCTTCACAAAAACCTTAGGAGGCAGGCACTATTATTATCTCTACTTTACAGAAGAGTTCACTGAGGCCCAGAGAGGTTAAGCAACATGTCCAAGATCAAATATCCACGGGATGGAACTGAGATACAAACCCAAGCTATCTGACATGAGCAACTTGTCTCCTAATTCCATACAAAAATGTTGAAAAGCAATACCACTTTCAATTGGAACTACAGTTCATAGTACGAAAATAGTAGCAACAGTACAGTAATAGTAGAAGTAATCACAATCACCTGTTCTCATCCTTGATTTGGCTTTTAAAAATCTCGATGATCGGTAACCCAACTTACTGCTCTTTTGATAGTTGTTTTTCCTAAAAACCTAAGCACTGAACAAACCTGCTTTCGACCACTTCTCTCTAAGCCATAATATTCTTTTCCTACAAATGGAAAAAAAAAAAATCACACAGGATGGTTTCTTTTAAAACAGACATTACTGAAACTGTAAATATTTTTAGCCCTTTGTACTTTTCATCCAGCAGCTTGGCTGAGAATAATATAGAAACATTTAAAAATAGCCCTTCAGTACTCTGAAAACCATTAAATAGTTTAGCACATACCCAGCACCTGCTTGACTTGTCCTCATCAACACTATTTTGCTAGTCATATAAAAAAAAGAAAACCCTTTCGGTTTCAGAATTTTTCTCCCTTAAAAACCAAATGTGTCACCAGAGCATTCTGTGCTAGGTTGCCCTCTCTCTTCCTAACTTAGAAGGTGACACCTGGACGAAGTCATGGGTAACTAATGAAGACACAACTTTCCCCTCTGTGCAACACACCTCACAGCATGTGAGAAAAACTTTCCCAGGCAGGGGCCTTTATAACAATTGTTGGGATTTTAATGGACAGTTGGTTTTGTTCTGTAATTTACAGAAGGTTTTCAGAGTGATATGAGGACACATGGTGTAAATTTGTCCTGAGAGAGGAAGGTGATGGTGGTGAGGTAGGAGGTACTCTCTGGCCTATTTTTCCAGAGGTGAGAAGGTACAATCCATAGATTTTAGAAGGAAGAACGGGGAAAGAGGGAAGGAAGGAAATAACTTATTTAGAATCTACTATGTTCCAGTACTTTGTGCTTGGCATTGAACTTCCAACTAGGGTCTGAGCAGCCCTACGTTGTAACAAAACTGAAGTAACAGCCGGGACAAACATAAACATCACAGTATTTTAAAGTCCAAATTAGGGTGAGGCATGGGTTTCAAGACTGCTGGGTATCCTTATTTAATAATACAAAGATTAACATAATCTGGTGTCAAGCAGCTTTTTTTCCCCTCCAGCCACATTTATAGCATAACCTGATACAATCAAAATTTCTTGGCACATGAGAAGGTCTCTGACACAAACCAAAGAGAGGCAGTTAAAAAAAAAAACCCACTCATTAATAAAAAGGCTCAGCTAAGGCGGAGCTTTAGCGTGAATACGTACTGTATTGTCTAAATGGGACACTTCATGAGCTTAAGAGGATATTATCAAGTAATCCAGGACCCTGGGACACCCCCGGGCAAACCAAGACTTACAACGGCCCATCCGTAATCCACAGCTATGGCCCCCAAGAGGAAAGGTTATAAACAGGCTCCAGTGGAAACCATTTTGTTTCCTTTGGTAGTTTTAAGTCTCCTAAAATGTATGAGACAATGCTAACAGACAGCATACCTTCTTCTGGCTTTCCTATTCAACTTTCCCAGGCACAGATGATACAACAATCAGACTCTACCTAAAGCAAAAGTAAGTGGATATCATCCTGGAGAGACGTGTGTATTTAGCTCATTTTCATCAGTGACTGAAACAAAGATCCAGAAGACATATTGGTATAAAACACCATAGCAGGGACAACAGGAACAGGATTCCAAGATTCTTGAAAGGTGAAAAGTGGACCAAATGAATTTGGTCAAGTTTACTAAGATTCAGTGTAAGATTCTACAGTCAATCCATAGGCCTGGCAGCTTCCTGATTCAATAAAGACAATGTGACAGGACTGCCAAAATGTCCTTTGGGTTGCATTAATAAAGGTACTGTTCTCAAGGCCAGAGAAGTCCAAGTGCCACTATACCTGGCTCCAGTCAAACTATTCATGGAGAACAGCTTTGAATTTTGCCCACTACATTTTAAGGCACCTTCTCATAAACTGGAGAGTGTGAAGAGAAGGGAGACCAGGATGATGAAGGAATTATCTTATGAGGAATACTGAAGGGAGCTCAGCATAACCAGCTTGGAAAGAGAAGAATTACAGAAGTCACTGTTCTGTCTTTATCTAAATAACTGAAGATTTGCCCTGTGAATTGATAATTAGACTCATTTACCACACAGAAATTACGATCCCTTAGACAAAGCATCTACACTGGATGGTGTCGAACTTGAAGGTGTATGAGGTCTTGCCCAGTCTAACAGTCTAATTACACAGGGAAAGTACCACACTCTTCATGAAATCAAGTACCGAGAAGGGGTTGGGGGTTGCACAGACACGTTTCCTTCGTCATATATTGTGGAGCTCTTTTCTACCCAAGCTGAAGTAAGGATGTCAAAGCATTTTTAATACATCTCATGGATGAGGCCACATCTATTGGAAAGAGAAAACACAGCAGCAGTTACACCATATATTTCACATTTGACCTAAAACCGGCCACACAGAAGAACTGGTCATCATAAAGGACTTCTCTGGTCAAACACGATGTGTATATAGAAATAAATAAAAACATCACTGCTAAACTGTTTCTTAACAGCTATCATGGCACAAGTTGCTCTTAATATACAAAGATTTCTTATTCCAAAGACCTTCTGTACACAGTAACATAATATATCTTTTTGTCTTACTATTTATCATCCTAAAAAAAAAAAACGGTTTCCAAAATATGTACATCCATTTATAAAAACTCGAATGCAGGTGATCTGGCAACAAATCACAACCACCTAAAAGAGCTTAAGTAAGAGAACTCTAGTGCCAGAAATAAAGCCAAAAAGATAAGACATCTTAGAAAACTACAGAGAAGCAAATCAACAGACGAAAATCTGAATATCTCGTGCAGAGCGTGGCAAATAGTCGGTGAATAGAAATAAACGCTCCCTACAGACAGACTCAATTAAGCACAGCACATAATTTATTCATGAAAAAAATAACTGAGTGTGAGTCTTAGATCTTCTCAAAATTACTTGAAAATATTCACTAAATATAAAGAAAACTGACATATTAAAGCACACTAATACGATGAAGTGGACTGACCTGTTGCTCTAGGGAGCAGTGATAACATAATCTAATGTGTATAAGCCCCTTGGCCACCTAATGGTATAGTGCTCTGCAAACTGAGTAGAGAAGGCAGATTTAATTAATTGTTCTCCACCTCTTTGAACTGACAATATATTTGGTTTTAAGAAAGTAAAAGGACCTAGGGAAGAAAAGGAGTATTATACTGAATGATCTATATCCTATATTTAGAATATGCACCTTATATTTAAGAAATATTTCCTCCCAGACTTTTATCCTATAATAAACAACTACAAACAGCAAAAACAATAAAAAAAAAAAACAGTAACAACAAAAACCAATCTGTTAGGGGATTTATAGAAAAGTAAAAATGAAAGATTCTAGCTGCATAAAGGGGTCTCCTGTCAATTCATTATCTTCCCCTTACAAGGAATTTTACATATATTCCAAAAGGCCTGCGGAGGTATTGCAATGTTGCAAACTCAAAATGAGTCTCCAGAGCGTTAATATTCCATATACTCCCTATCATCAACCAAAATCTCAATTTGCTGCCACCAACACTCCAAAATAACTTGATTGTAAAAATTGTAGGTTCCCAATCAATTGACTTTTTCAACATCAGATGATTGGATATAGCATTTCTAGACTTCAGAGCCTTAATATACCCACCTTTTTAGCCCCCATAATAATATAAACTATATCCCTATGATCCCATTAGAGTTACAAGAAATCACTATAGATCATTCCCTGCTCTCTAACAGATTATTGGAGGTGTTCGGGGTTTTTGTTTTTTGTTTTTTTTTTTTAACTTTTACAAGCCTCATGTGATTTGTAGCCACACAAGACTGATTTTCCGAGGCACCTGGGTGGCTCAGTCGTTAAGCGTCCGCCTTCGGCTCAGGGCATGATCCCCGCGTTCCGGGATCGAGCCCCACGTCAGGCTCCTCCTCTGAGAGCCTGCTTCTTCCTTTCCCACTCCCTCTGCCTGTATTCCCTCTCTCGCTGGCTGTCTCTCTCTCTGACGAATAAATAAATAAAAAATCTTTAAAAAAAAAAAAAAAAAGAAAAAAGACTGATTTTCCAAACGGGAACCTTACTACCCTTCTACTATTGCCTCTCCACAATCAGCAAAATTTATTCATTTTCATTCAACAATTATTTATTAAAATTTTGCTCTTTGCAAGAAACTGTGCTGGGGTAGATGACACTAGAAATCCATAGTCCTGAGGAGGTAAAATGGTGGAGGAATAGGAGGACCCAGAGTTTGTCTCGTCCCTCGAATACAGCTAGATAGTTACCAAATCATTCTGAAATTCACAGTCCTATCATCAATGAGTTTTAAATCCAATAGGTGAAAGATTCACATACAAGTATCTACAAGGCATCCAAGTGACACCTGAATGGTGAAAGCAACACCCAAGGAGGCCAAGTAAAGAAGAGGTGTTCAACTGTGGTAAATATGAAGGAACAGTGGGGGAGGAGTCATTTGAACTGGGCCAGAGAGGAGAGCAGGGCCCAGATTTTGACCGTCAAAGATGAAAGGGAAGAACGGAGGGATGGAGAGGAGACATAATGAGCATAATCTGCAAAGGCAAAAACTCCAACAAGTACCACATACCCTCAGAAGAGCAGGTAGGTAAGGTTACTTGCTGAAAGCAGGGTTCCTTAATCCAGGTTGGAGAAAGGTAGGAAATACACGGTTCTTCGGAAGATCAGTAGTTTCACAGGGTCTGAAACATAATCTTCCTTTCTCTGTAAGTCAGACTCTCTGACTGAGTGCTTAGCTTCAGAAGGGTCCAATGTGAAGGAAGGAAGAAGCAAATCCTGGCTGGTTGTCCAGGTACAGGACCTAAAGCCAGCAACCCACAGGGTAACATATGTTGTGACTAGGACTTTCTCACGTCAATCCAAAATGTAAGGAAATTCTGAAAAGACATTTACCAATAGAAACTTGCCTTATCCTTCCTTTTAAGATGATTCCATTTTGAAATAAGAGTAAAACCTCCAAACTCTGAATTAACCCAACCACCAATTTTCTCCGCTCTTTCACGGGTCATCCATTGTGAAGCTGTGTTGAGTTGCTAGGGGGAAAAAATCACATAATTGCAGGATTTAGTACATCGAGGTCCCCCTACTAAGCTGGTCCTCCCATTTCCTACAGAGGCCATTTTACCCAGCTTCTATCCTCCCCTTGCTGGCACAAAAGTAGGTCATGGCATGTTTCCCAGCCGTGGTGAAATATGACTGAGTTCTACCACTGACACGTGAGCAAAAGTGATTATGCTAATTTCCAGGCCCGATGCATAAAAACCTTCTGTGTGTGATCCTCCATGTTCTTTCCTCCTCTTTTGATGTGACACAGACAAGCACGGTAACTGTGGAAGCTGTGCATTGAAGACGGAGAAACTACAACATGGAAGTAATGAAGCTTCCTGAAGGACTACGAGGAGGAATGCCACCCATTGCTCGCTAACAGCCATTCTGAACACTATTCAGATAAGGAAGAAACTTCTCTTGTTTTAAACCAGTGAGAGTTGAGGGCTTATCTTTACAGCAGCTAAGAATGACCTTAATAATACACAAATTCTGACCATGTTTTTTGCATTAGTTCGGGTCTACTGAGAAGTAGGCACCAAGACAGGATTAGAAATACAAAAGGTTTATTAGGGGAGGGAGCAAGAGAGTCTGGGAGTTCCTTCAGACCACAGCCCTGGATGGAGAGAGAGAAGGAAGGAGGAACGGACAGGAAGTCTCAGACTGCGATACAGTTCTGACAAGGGTCTGGTCAAGACAATGGGATTTCTCAAGCTAACATGGCCCACTAGGAAAAGCCTGCACCTGACAGGAATGGAGTTGCCAAAGGAGCCCCCACTGCACTCAGTCAGTGACTGGGAGGAGCCAGGGGGCGAAGTGTGGCCTCAGTGTGGCTCCAGAGGGGCAGCTGCTGGCCCCTGCTGTCCCCAGCTTCAGATGTGAGCAGTTCATATTCACAGGTACCATGTTCTTCAAACTGTCCAGTCCTACATTCCTTTCCCACCTTCTTTTTATCCATATCCACACCTTGCCTTTTTTCCTTTGCTCCTGTCTGTTAAGAAGAGTTGTTATTTCTCTGGTCCAAAGCTAATCTCTCCATGTGTTCCAGCTAACCTGTATCCTCCTTTTCTTTGCCTCTTCTGGATTCTATCTATCCTCTACTATGGAAACATACTCAAGATTTTCAACCTCAAAAACTAAGATTAAAAAAAATGTGTTTCTTGACCTTCTTGTTCTCTTTTCCTTCGCATCTAAGTTTCTTGCAAGGAAGGTGTAAGTAGATTGCCTCATTTTTTTATTTTTCATTGCTCATCCATCGCTCTTTACTAGGATTACATGAAGGTACAAATTGACATATCCTGAATCTTTTCTTGACCTCTCTGAAGTGTCCAGAAACTCCTGTGTTGGGTCCTTGGATACCCCACGCTTAGGTTTTCTTCCTCTCTGAAGATCATTCCTTCTATTTTCCCCTCCTTAAATGTCCACTTTGTATGGCTTCCACCATTGGTTCTCTCTGTTCTCTGTCTTGCACATTAATCTGATGACTCTCCTGACTTAATTAAGCACCCATTCACTGCTGACATCACTCATGCAGTCACCCAAACCTGAAACCCGGGAGTTGCCCAGAATTATTTCCTCTGTTTCAATACCTATATTTAATCAGTCACCACGTTTTGAGGATTCTATTCCTTAACTGGCTCTCAGCACCATCATCTCTTGGTCTTGACCCCTACCACCCCTGGCCCATCACTTTTCTCATGAACTTCTGTAGGAACGTAGTGACTGATCCTCTGCCTCTGAACGAGTCTGTTCCCCTTCAGTCACATCTCTGCATAGCGGTATGACATTTCTAAAGCACAAATTTGATCATGAGAACTGGTTCCCCACTGCCTACAGGATAAAGGCCAATCTCCCTAGAATGGTATGTAAGATCCTTCATAATCAGGCTCCCATCTATGTTTTAGCCCGATCTTTCTCCACTGCTCTATGTCTCCAAACTCTCATCATACTGAACTGTCTGCAATTCATACAATGTGTTACATGTTTTGTGCTCCCACGGCTTTGTATATACCTTTTGTCTTGAATGTTCTTTCCATCACCCTTATCCTACTAGGGGAATTTTCTATACATTTTTCAATAATCAGTGTTGGATTCATTGGTTCGGTGATCTCTTTACTGACTAACTCACCTTTGTGTGGGGCCCCTTACCCATCCCAGACTATTCAAGGGCCCTTATAAGGTTAGTAGTGCTTGTCATGGTACCTGATACATGATTCTAGGGTAGCAATTTTAGCCTGTTCCTTTTTGAATAGCACTGACACAAAATAGGCACTTAATGAATGCTTACTGACCGAAAGAATGAATGATGAACAAATCTAATCTTCCATCTTGAGTTTGGCCTGATAAAATTTGTTTCTTAAAAAACAAAATTTTCAGAGTGGCCAAAAACCATTATGATGCCAATCAACATTACAGGCACGCAGTGGTGGCCAAGTTCAAGTAGTGACATCTTCAATTTACATGTGAAAAGTGAGTACTTGGCATTAGAGGAGAAAGATTCAAATACTCTACGTAAGCCTGCAGCCTGCCGCAAAGATAGCTCAAGGGCTATTATCCCAAGGGACATGCATTCATTCTTAGTAACTGTGTAAACCAGAGTTCACGTTTCACACAGAACTTTCTTACAAATTGGAAACAGGAGATGGTGTAGCTAGGCAGAGGAAAAGCATGGCTTTGATACACAAGAAACTACACATGCATTTTACATTAAATGCTGTTGTAATTTGCTCACAGAACACAGCACAGAAATTATTCTAAGTCATAGCTTGTAAATCTGACATGTAAATAAGAATTTAAAATTAGAAATCTCCATGGCCACTGAATGCTAAAAGAGTAAAAGGAAAAAGGAAATGAAAGATAAAATACACCGTTTCAGACTCTCTGGAATGCATCTCCCTCCAGCCTGATCAGTCGGAGGCGTCATCACATTCTTGCTAAACACAAGAGTTTACTGAAAATGGACCTTTTCATAAAAAATCATGGGTCAAGCAATCTCTATGACGTACACTGCTGTTAAAGGAAACACACTTTTTCTCATTCTTGACATGATGATGCATGATGTGCTCATTCAGAGAAACAGCTTAACATGGTTCCCATCCTAAAACTTAGTGAAAATAGCTTTTTTAAAATTTGAGAAAAATAAATCCCCAGACATAATTCTTGTACAATATTAAATCCTGCCAAAGATGGATGTTTTCAGGGAAACAGGCCAAAGAAAGCTTTTAATTTATTTAATGTTCTATGAGCTAATGGTATCAAGAAAATATGTATCTTTGGTTCCAAATACACAAATCGGTGGTGTTTATGTTACCATCCACTTGACAGAGTCCCTGCTATCCAGCTTTGTAAGAGTAGCATTTTTCCTGGAGCAGACTCCTGAGGCCTAAATCTACAAAAAGTCTGTGATGACATCAAGCTTAACGTTTGGCCAGGCCAGTAAAATTATTCCTCAAAATGGGTGTTAATATATCATTTTTACTCAAGCCTAAATGAAATGTCAGGAAAGTACTCTCATGTTTACTCCAACTACCCATTAATAAACATTTCTGACCATAATAACTGAAGGTCCCATGTTCTCAATACAATGACACCAACAAATTCCCTTGAAAATTTACTCATAACCACAAGTCTAGGTAGATGTGACCTCTCAGGTTTTAGATTGATGACACTAAAAAAAAAAAAAAATGCATTTATAGACTGAAAAGCTTATAACCCTGGCCAAGCAGTCAATGACTTCCGAGCACCAGGAGAAACTACTTGAATTAAATATTTGGGGAAAATCTGCATCATTTGGGTGGTTCCCTGGTATATACAAAATTTATCCTTTAACAAACAAATAGGATTTCTAATTATCTCCCTATATTTCTCCTCCTTACACTTTTCAGGTTTAATCCCAGAACTGTTCAATCTCTGACCTTTTTACTCTTTGCCCTCTGTCTGAAGTTTTCATTAAGAATTACTTTGTAATGGTATTGAGGTTATATTGGAAAGTGTTCTTTTTTTTTTTTTTAAGATTCTATTTATTTATTTGAGAGAGAGTGAGCATGAGCAGGGGGAGAAGCAGAGGGAGAGGGAGAGGTAGAGGGACAAGCAAACCCCGTGCTGAATGCAGAGCCTGAGGCAGGGCTCAGTCCCAAGACCCGAGGATCATAATCTGAGCCGAAACTACTTAAGTGACTAAACCACCCAGAAGCCCCTTGGAAAATGTTCCTAATTTCAGAAATGATGCTAAAGTATTTCGGGTATAATGTCCTGAGGCCTGCAACTTACTTTCAGATGGTTCTGAAAAAGCGAACCCCTTTCCCCAACACACATACGTCAAATATATATAAGGAGATAAGACAACAAATGTTAATAACTGGCAAATGTAAACTTAGGGTACAGAAATGTTCCTTATATTATTCTGTCATCTTCCCTCTAGGTTTGAACTTTTCAAAAGAAAAAAAGTTTTAAAAGAACAACTTTACTTAATGAGTTCCAGCTTTTTCAACTGTACATGCAATTTTTTAGCATCACAATTCTAAAACTTGAGGGACTTGTAATAAAGACTGTCATAAGGACGGATAAAAGACACCTTTGACTGTCTTCTTACAGGCATGATATTGACTCAGTTTGCACATCCTGGAAGTGACTGTGATTTGAATCTCGGATGGAGGTAGAGAGACATAATGAACACATCCACAATCCAAGCCTTTCCCTCCAGAAGGGTCCAAAAGCTAGCCCCCCCGTGTCTCCTGGTGTCTACCTCCCAGTGAGATCCTGCTTTGCTTACCCACTCCCAAGCACCCACCTGGAAATACCTGGGAGGTCAATGAGGGTTTGCAAGTAGATTCTGCATGTTAGACCTGTTAATTTAAAAATATAAGTGTCTTAAATATTCTTAAAGGCTTCCAAAATTGTAGCTGAGTCTAAAATGCTTTTTCAAATATTTATGTGCAAATCTTACACAAGAGATTTGCTATTATAGTCAGTATAGATTTGGTCAGAGAAACAAAAGACTAACTAAAGGTATGCTTCATTTCTGTTAAAACATGAACTATTCTCCTCCTGCAATTACACTGGCACCTATGACGAGAAAACGTTTTAAACATTTCCTTGCATCAGTCATGTTGGGGTAATCTATTTTGTCCTCACTGAGTATGCTTGTTACCATAGTTGAGAGTGGGATGGTGAAGGAATTTCTTCTTCAATTATTTTTTTCTAAAATCACTTCAATTATTTTTTTCTAAAATCACTTCCTATTTGCCAAGATTTTAATCTTGGGTCAGATTCCAAAAGAGAGATTTTACATTGTCCACATATTTTCAACAATGTGATATAAACATAACTTTCTTTAATATATTTGTGCTAATATGATGCTAAATTCCTAACTCACACATCAGAATCTTAGCTACAGTCTGTATCTATCCTGAACATGACTGTCTTTTAATTAGCCTGATATGTTTACGGTAATAAACACAAAGCTTCAGAACAACTCAATATACTCAGGTGAAATCTTGACCACTTACAGCATAGTAATCAACTAGGTGGCATTTTCTAAATGAGAAATACTAACTGCAAGGTAAGATCCCTTTCTGTCTATCTATACTGAGTATTTACATACATGGCAGGCACAGCGCTAGGAATCTGGCTGTGCCTATACTTCGTTTTATTCTCATCACAGCACTGTGGAGTAGGTAATGTTATAGGCCCTGGACAGGAAAGGACAAAGAATCTCTGAGAGGGGGAAATGAACACTTACCAAACTCTACCATGTAGCAATGTAATACTGCTCTCTAGGTATTATCCCACTTCACTGTCTCTACAACCCTATGATGTAAGTATCAGTAACCTGATTTTACAGGGGAGAAGGCTGGGAGGTACACAACCCGATCAAGATTGCTGATCTGGGAACTGAACCCACTTATGCCAAGTAAAACATGGGCACAATTCCTCCCTCTGGTCACATTCCACGGCTCTAAGCCAGATGCTGGAGACAGAGGGAACCACCACAGAAGGAAGAGCTATGAATACTGCCTCCTACTCACTGCACCCGCTACAGAAAGGGGGATGCAGAACCCTAAGGGGCAAAAGTAAGCAACCAAGCCCTTGAATAGAAAGTAAGTTCCTTCTAAAATCCAGAGCATGTGAGTGGGGGAGGGAGGTTTTGTGTTCTGATTTAATCCAGCTCTTAAAGCTAAATGAACACAAATTCCCAATCCGACCCCCAAACTGACCCAGCCTACTAAAGATCCTGTAAATGACCAATCACCAAAAGAGAGGAAAGCTCTAGAAGACCCACTAAAAGGCTCTTCTCAGCTGCCCTCCTTGTCCTTCATACCTCCCTCTGTATGACTAACTTGAAGCCTAAATTTACATGTGTGATTATTCACAATAGCCAAAAGATGGAAACTACCCAAATGTCTATCAACTGATGAATGGGTAAACAAATTGTGGTTTATTTGTGACATACAATGGAATATTATCCAGTCATAGGAAGGACTGAAGTACTAGTACATGCTACAACCTGGATAAGCCTCAGAAACATCATGCTGAATGAAAGAAGCTGGACACACAAAGTCACATATGACTCCACTTATAAGAAATATTCAGAAAAGTTAATCCATAGGAGCAAAAAGCAGATTAGTGGTTTCCAGGGCAAGGCATGAGGGGAATGGAGAGTGACTCCTTAATGGGTATAGGGTTTCCTTTAGGGTGATGGAAATGTTTTGCAACTACATAGAGGTGATGCTTGCACACTAAACTATATACTTGAAGAGGATTAGTTTTATGTAACATGAATTTACTTCAACAGCAAAAAAAAAAAAAATGTACATATGTGAACACACATTTCTTGGGCAATCCTGAATAATGATACACAGTTTGTCAAGCCATAAAGATGCCCCACCCTGGGCTCTTTTTACATTACACACAAATAGAGACGGATTTCCTGTAAGTCGACCTTGAAGAAAAAAATGTCAGAGAAAGAAAATGAGAACTAAGCCATCTTAAAAAAACACATGCAACACTACAACCTTGTCATCTTCCTATCTTCTCCATCCCACTAAAACAAACAGAATCCCCTGTCATTGAGTACACCACATATGGAAAAACTGGTACTTAAGAGACCTAAACAAATTAAATCTACTGTGGTTTGTTCCCTCAAAAATAAAATAGAAAGATCCAGCAGGTCCTTAAACGTATGAAAAGAGGTACAATCTCTCTGTTTATCAGGGATGTTAAAACTAGAACAACTAGGGATCACTTACCATCCATCAGAGTGGGAAAATTTGAAGGTTCCCAACACCTAACTGCAGTGAGGCAACCAGGGACTTCATTTTTGCTGGTGAGAATCCACAGTGATGCAACTTTTTTGGAATGTCACCAGGCATTATCTTTGACTCAGCTCTTAGGAATCTATCCTTCAAATACCAAAGTAGATACATAAGAATGTATATACATAAGTTTTAACTACAGTGATATTAGGAATGATAAAAACCCAGAATGCTCCTGAATGCCCATCAGCTGAGGAATAATTGAATAAACTCTGGTATACCTGTAACTGTAGGAGGCATTAGATTTATATCAAAAAGAGGTAATGGGGAGGGACGGGGTGGTGCAGTCAGTTAACTGTCTGACTCTTGGTTTCAGCTCGGGTTGTAATCTCAGGGTCATGAGATGGAGCCCCCTGTCAGGCTCCACACTCAGTGGGAAGTCGGCTTGAGATTCTCTCTCCCTCTGCCCCCGCCCTCCCTCTAAAATAAATAAATAAATAAATAAATAAATAAATGAATGAATGAATAAATAAATAAATAAATCGTTTTTAAAAAGAGGTATTAAATTTATATTTGTTGATAAGGAAAATATGACAGAATATAACGTAAAAAAATGAATTGCAGAGAACTGCTTATGATTCCACGTCTATAGAGAGGAAAAATACCGTGTGTGTGTGTGTGTGTATTCCTCTATAGATTATATAGAGAGAAAAAAAACAACCTGAGAAATGGGGAAAAAGATAATGAACTTTTTCCACATTCACCTTTATATTGTTTGAAATACTATAGCAATCATGTATTGCCCTGTGATATTTCTAAAAGCAGAAAAGTTTAAATAAACAAGTTTTTCTGTATTTGGCATTTATGAGTGATAAACATACACGCAAGAATATGAACATGACAGTTCCCCAAAAACCTACTTCAAGGGTATGTACTGAAGTTAGCAGAAACTCATCTTCAGCCACCTGAATGGTCTATACTCTCTCCAGACAGTGCAACTCACAATGGATCTACATATCAGCCCCAGTCCCAGCACAGAAACTGGGAGTAGATATGTAGAGACTTTTCTAGCATTTTGCCAGAGTGATTTTATGTCCATTGACTATAATAATTTAAAAAATTGATCAGATAAATGCTTTTATGTCTTTTTAATTTCATTTTTCTAATAATGCACTTTTATTGTATTTTATAAAATCATCAGTCCATGATTGTAACAAAACAGAGAAGCACGATTTTAAACAATGAAAGTCCATGTTCATAATGATAAAACATAGTAATGTATTTAGGAACTTTAATAATGAAAGATTAAATTGTGTTAAACATGTTTGGACGATGTTAATACATTCAAACTCTCAACCTATGATCCCAAATAGATTAGGAGAAAACCTGGTAATCAGAACAGATTTCTAACGATGTTAAGTAAATGACCAAGCTGGTTCTCTTGTGAGGAACAATGAAGTCTAGATTGTATTTACAAGTGAAGATGAAGAGAAGAAGAGAGTAAATGAAACCCCAGACAACTTTAGAAACCAACTGACAAGAGTTCAACCAAAGACACTTTATCTTTTGCCAAAGCTGTTAGATAAAAAACAAAGTTAACTTGACTTTCATTTTTCTCCCCTCTCATACTTCTGAGTCAAGATGCATCTAAAGATGAGAAAAGACAGTAAGAAAGAGAAGCCAGGAGCCCAAGAGGGTGGGAAGTGGGGGTCTGACTTTCCTGAGCTGACACTATTTTAAGTTTCACTTACCAGTACTCTATGCTAGGTGGGGAGAGAAAAGAGCTTACCACCAGCTAGGAACCATGTCTTCTGAGTTTTCCTGACAGAGACATATTTTTTAAAATCAGAGTGCACCAAGTTATAGTTACCAGGAAAAACTGGCTAGAAGAATAAAGAACCAAGTAGGCTTCCAGCCAAACACTAAAATAAAAAATGCAATGATTTGTCAATGCAAATTTCTTCTCTCCTCCCTAAAGTTTTCAAACCAATGTTCAAGTGAGGTGCATTTCCAAATCTGGCGCTTAAATGTAAATAACTGTGAGTACCACCGTGGCAGATAAAATGCTTTATAATTCACAGCTGCGGTGCTGAAATAAGGAAATCCTGGATTCTCACCAAAGGGTGAGCAGGCATTGGAAGATCTAGGACACATTTTGGTACTTGAGGATTTCTGAGAAGTTAGGGGAAAAAATTTAGGTTATTTTCATGTCGGTTGGACTTTACATGACAAAAGAACCCTAAAACAAAAAGAAGCCCTGTGTGTATGGCAGTGCTAGAATATTGTCTAGATTCCTTGTAACCATCCATGTATTCAAAAGAGCCTTAGCGATAACTAAGCCCACCACCCTGACAGGTGCGGCATGTGGTGGGGAGCTGTGTGAACTTCTAAAGGGTGATTCCAAGCTGATGGTCTTCTGTTTCACCTGCTCTGCTTCAAGGGTTCATCGACTTGTCCCCAAAACAGTGTCTTCAGTAGGTGGTGACTAGTTGAATACCTCCACAGTCAGAAACAGAGCTACGTGAATGAATGAACTAAAGACAAAGTGTCTTAGATCACACAGATTAGTATAATAATATGCAGTATCAGGCAACCAAGAGGTATTTACAAAGCTCCCACTCTGCTTGACACTGAATTATCTGTAAATTTAGTGCTTAGAAGGGGAAAACTCAGAAACACCAAAGTTGTTAGTCCAACTGGACTTCATTTGCCCATTCTACCAAGTCTACTGTAGAGGGTACTAAAGGTCTTCCCCTTTGTCAGATTTTAGGCCCCCTTTTCACTCTTCGTTCCTCTTCATAGCATCCGACACTGTTCAGCAGCTTTTTATCTTCTCTTTTAATTATCCGCTCTCCCCTGGTTAGCTGCTGCTTCTGTTTCCTTTATGTTTCCCGGCTCCTCCTTCTCCTTCCTCTGTTTGACTAAGAGCCCTTTTCCAGGCCCTGGGTTTCTCTCTGAGAAATCATCTATCACCCAGGCATCAATTCTCTCTCCCTGTAGATAGCTCCCTAGCCTTTCCCTTAGACTCCTCTTCTTTATTTTCAACTCTCCATTGAATCATTTTTCTAGCATGTGGGGTCTCTACTGCGTATTCAACCCGTTCACAAATCTTCATTTCTTCCCCTTTTGCTATTCCCTGGACAAAAGAGCTTCTGTCTTGACCTCCTTCATTTCTTCAGCAGCAGAATTGTCCTCCCAGACACCCAGGCTCCAAATCTTAGAGTCTTCCTCTTCTCCAATTCCAATCATCCAAAGCCTGTTGATTTTTTAAAATCTCGCCTCTGTTTCTTGCTACCCACTTGCCCTGCCCAGACCCTGTTCATCTCAGAGTCACTACTTCTCCTCTACTTTCCCAGTGTCTCCTCTTTCCAAATAGGGCAATATGCCACCACCATTTTGATCTTCCCATCACTGTTCCCAGAAATTCAAGAACCCTCACCATCACCCCATAAAACCATCTGCCTCTCTAGTAATGAAGGGTAAGTACAGCAGAGTTGCCAAGAGCTCAGGCTCTGAGGACTGATGGCTGGGCTTTGAACCTCAGTGCCACCAATTAATGGCTGTGCACCTCAGTCTCCTCAACCCAAAAATAGAGCTGGCAACAATATCTCCCTCAGAGGGTTGCTGTGAAGATAGGATTAGTTTAAAGACGTGACGAACGTGGAATAGTGCTTAGCACAGAAAGTGCTCATTTACTGCCAAATTTTGATGGCTCCCAGCTAGACTGGCCTCCACAGTATGTGCCCTTTCTCTCTTCACTATCGTACCTGCCCTCATCGGGCTTATACTGTGTGACGCGTTCTCCCCCTGACTGTTCTATACAAATCCTACCTACTAACCAAGGCTCAGGTCTAACTCCCACCCAGCTAGTGGGTCTTCTCTGATTACTCCAGCTACACCCCCTCGCTCCTGCTTCCGGATTCTACAATATTTAGTGGATGTCTCTACATCAAGTTGTTCTCTAAATTACCAAGTGTGAGAGACAGCCCACACACTGGAGAGAGCATTGGCGCTAGAGGCCTGACCCTTTACGATGGATTCCCCTAAGTCAGTGACTAACGTCTCTGATGGTCAGCTTCTATCTCTGAAAAAGCTATAACATAACCCCATTGATAAGGTTTTCTCAAAGATTGAATAAGATCATGTAAAGCTCCTATCACCTCATCAGGCATATTAATAAATGTTTGTTCCCTTCCAGTGAGACTATACACCCCCCAAGGGCAGCTTGCATTTCTCCCAGCTCCAAGGACAGTGCTATGCAGAAATTAAAAAGATATGTAGGTAAATGGTAGGCCAAATAAATGAGCCCCTTCGAAGTCTAATCATTCTATGACAGTACTCTGAAATGGACTTTTCTGTATTTGCTCTAAATAGCTGGCAGTGCTTCCATCATAAATGCATTTTAACATACTCAGTTTGCCAAGAACATAAACTGATTTTACTTTTGCTCTAATGAGGGAATACATTATCCGCTTAACCTTTCTCCCTTATATGATTTGAGTTTTTTATGTTTTTTTAGGACTCATTTACAAAATCCAGAAAGTCCACAGCGAAAGAAAAAAAAAAGAAATTGCAACACTAAGTAATTTGAAAGATTTTTCATACCTAAAAAGGGAATTTTTAACCACAACCTTAGTCATAAACCTTCAGCAGGCAAATGAGAAGCAGTGAAAGATGAAGTCCCAAGGAGAGAATGGGGTTGAAGTGTGACTCGGGTTCAGGCAGTGGGTTAGAGCACTCATGAGACAAGCTGCCGGAAGTGGGAGCTGTACCTTTATCACGGCCGCCCCCACCTGACCACCTGTAGCAGCCTCAGAGGAAGCAGACAACCCCCACACACTTTCCAGCTGCATCTTGGCAGCCACAAAGTGCGCACACATCATCGGCCAACGTATAAAATTATATCAGAAGCATCAATGTGACGGGGGAAAATCTTCAACTCGTGATGAGTAACCTGCGTTATTTAGATTCTGTCACCAAGACCTGAAGCCAAGCTAAGGGGAGACCCCTCTCAACACACCCACACAACCCTGATAACTGGCTACACAAGTGTACGATCTTAATATCAAATATTTGGGGCACTTCAAAGGCTGAAGCAGCTGATCTTCTGGTAGAGAGGAGAGGTTCACTGGGGGCTCTTTGGGGGCTGTAATTCTCCTCCCCCTAGTGTTCAATGACAAATGGAAATATGCCACCGGGTCCAAAAGGAAGGAGGACTGTTTACTGCCTTAGAATCAGGCTAGACAAGGAGAAGACCTACAGCCCTGTGACCCCATATTGTCCTACAAATGAAGGGCTGAATTTTATTGAAAGAATGTAATTCATATGTTTGGAGACGTGTTCTTTGAGGGATCTGCTTCAGAAATCATATTATTTAAGTCAGGTGGAGAGAAAACAGGGAAAAAAATAAGAGCAACTGTTTATAAGTCATTTTTAAAACTTTGCTTTGTTCCACTTGAATAATTTTTAATCGCCATTTTAAGCAGTTAAATTAAAATGCACCTGCACTGTAAATCATAACACACCTGCTCTTCAAATACGACTTGAAAATAATTTGATTCTTCCATGCTCTCATTTTATATTTAATTTGAAAAGTGAGAAGAAAACTTGAATAGGCTCAAATTCTGACCCATAACTTATAAATCCTAAAGAAATCATCACAGGCATTAAAGAAAAGTGTCACTTTTAAACATATACACATAATCCAAAATACACCCCGTATTTGAAGGTGGGAGTAATCACACAATAACAGTAACACATCACAATAACAAGGAGAGGCTTTATATAATAGCAAGGATGTCCACCATAGCAATATGTGCACAGAACCTTCAGTCTCTAAGAGCTATGTCCTAAATTAATGTCATATTCTCCACTCTAAAATAAGTGTAGAGACCCTGGGTGGCTCAGTCAGTTAGCCATCTGCTTTTGGCTCAGGTCATGATCCCAGGGTCCTGGGATCGAGGCCCGCATTGCGGGGGGGGGGGGGGCCGCGTTGGGGGGGGGGGGGGGGTCCCTGCTCAGCAGGGAGTCTGCTTCTCCCTCTGCCTGCGGCTCCCCTTGTTGTGCTCTCTCTCTCTCTCTCTCTCTGACAAATAAATAAGTAAAATCTTAAAAAAAAAAAAAAAGTTTAATTTGCAACAATGTTCTTTGTCCACTGGGGCCAAAGAAACTATCAAGAGTATTTACCCACATGCTTCCATTTCCCATGTAACTTGCCTAGGGCCATCCTGTGTCAGAGCACAGAAAAAAACAGAGCATTTCTTCCTCTGTGCAGTCTTCCTCTGCCGAAGTTCGGCAACTCTTATAAATCTAAATATAAAAAACACATCTTTAAACAATCATCAGTGTTAATAAGCTGCACAGGTAGCCATGACGTCTTCTGTGTTGGCAAATCCTAGAACTACACTTCTTTCACACAGGATGATTCTGGATAAATGTCTGCTTTAACATTTTTTTCTAAACACAGGTTGCCTTCTTTGCAAGAATGTAAATTTGACTGCCAGCAGATTACCCTAAACAAAAGAAAGAGGGTGGAGGAAAGCTCAGTAAAGTGTTGAGAACTGTAGCTTTCATTATGGATTTTGGGATATAATTTCCTATTATCTATCCCCATCTTCATTTCCTCATCCCCCAACAAATACAATACCAGTTATTCACCCCTTATTATATCCTAGTATAATGATGTCCTAACAATCTCATCCTAATTTTCTACTATCATCTGCCAGAATATCTCTTGGAGAAAAAAATTAAACCCTATGAAAAACCTGAATGATATAAATTCAGTGTTTCAGTATCTTAACACTTTTAAACTCTATCTAGATGAAAGAGTTTACTATCTCCTCTTCATTCCCCCTTCCAAAAAACGTTAAGGCAGTAACATTCCTCCACCTTGGATCCTTTTGTAATGGCTGCCTTTGTATTTATTTTTACATAGTATTTGAGATATCAAAAGTCTGAGGTTTTTACATTTCTTCGAAAGGGTAGCCCAAAGCCAAATTTCAGCCTCATCTATAAGACAATTTAATGATTAAGCTGCTTTTGTGATTCTACTCTTACACATATGCCCAACAGAAGTGCAAATGTGTGTTTGCCCACAGATATGTTCTGGAATGCTCAATGGCAGTGCTATTCATAATGGCAAAAAAACTGAGAACCACACAAATGAATAAATAGTGGTACACTCACACAATGGAATGCTATACAGCATTGAGAATCAAAAATTGACCATTATATACAACAATATGAATGGATTTCACAAACCTATTATTGAATGAAAGAAGCCAGACACAAAATAGTACATGCCATATGACTTCATTTATACGAAGTTCAAAAGCAGACGAAGTGAATCTATGCTTTTAAAAGTCAGAGTAGTAGGGCTCCTGGGTGGCTCAGTTGGTTAAGCATCTGACTCTTGATTTCAGCTCAGGTCATGATCTCAGGGTCGTAAGCTCGAGCCCTGAGTCCTGCTAAGCATGAAATCCTACTTGTGATTCCTCCTCTCTCTCTCTCAATCTCCCCCTCTGCCCCTCCTCTTGTGTGCGCATGCACGCTCTCTCTCTCTCAAATAAATAAATCTTTTTTAAAAATTAAAAAAATAAAGGAGCAGTGGTCACCATAGGTGGGGTAGTCACTAAAAGGGAGCATAAGAGATTTCTGGGGTAGTATTTGTAATGTTCAGTGTCTTAAACTGGGAGCTGATTCTATCAGTGTTCACTCTGAAAATTCATCAGTATAATGAATGTATGTGATACGTGCACTTTTCTCAATGTATAACTGAATTTAAAGTTAAAATAAAACTAGCTTCTTCTCTCAAGAAATAGATATACAGGTGTAAAAATTAGACTAGCTCGGCATAGGAAAATGGAGCTAAAAAGCTGGGTTCAAATTTAAGATTTCACTATTAATTATGCAATCTCGTCTTCTCTGGCTTTCACTTGCATGAAATGAACAGCAAATGTCAAATGACATTAACAGTGCATTTTTAGCAAAAAAGAGATACAAATGTATATTACTGTTGCCTGAGTATTAAATTATATTATACTTATCCAAGATTTCTTTTAAGTTATAAGGTTGTATACAAATGTCAGTATAAATGTAACTGGTAATAAATATCACCAATTTTGCTATTTAAAGAACTTCCTAACAATTAAAGATATACAACATTTATTCTACTTACTCCTTACACTCCTAAATCCTCTCTTGGACTTACCTCTTCTCAATGACCTCGCAACTGTCTTGTGCTTTCCTATCTTTTTTTTTTTTTAAAGATTTTATTTATTTATTTGATGGAGAGAGAGAAAGCCAGTGAGAGAAGGAACACAAGCAGAGGGAGTGGGAGAGGAAGAAGTAGGCTCCAAGAGGAGGAGCCTGATGTGGGGCTTCATCCCAGAACGCGGGGATCAGGCCCTGAGCTGAAGGCAGACCCAGGCGCCCCTTGTGCTTTCCTATCTTTACCCTTTTGTTTCCACTCTACCTCCTCCTTCCTAACCGGCCATGCCGCATTCCCTCTGCCTATTGGTAGCCTACCCATCCTTCAGTTAAATCACCCTGGTTAAATCACAACTCCTGTAGGACACCCTTGTAGGACATGGTGACCTTTCTTTCTTTTTCCATTTAGTGCCTCTACCATCCATTTGTGACAGTTCTTAGATAAGAGCACTTAATAGCTATTTCTCTCTCATACCATGATTTAACAAGTCACATGTTCATATCTTGCCTCCCCAGTAGGCTATATTTTTTCCTAAAGGCAGAGACCTGTGTGATATTTATTTTAATCCCCCTCAATGCTTTGTACATTGTAGATATTAAATAAATGCTTGCTACACCAATGCTCTTTTTGTGGGTTCAGGAGAGCAGGCATCTCTGAAAGTACGGCAAAGGTGCAGCCTGGGATTTCTTCTTAGAGTAAGCGGATTCTGTCAGTGGCATCTCATCTCTAAAACTCTCTGCTAAGCTCTGATCTTTTCTCTGAGAGCTTTCAATCACTCTACCCTTTAGAGTCTAGACAGGTACTTTCAAATAAAAATATAATGTGAGCCACATATGTAATTAAAAATTTTCTAAAATCTTTAAAAAAAAATAAAAATAAAAATAAAAATTTTCTAGAAGCTACATTTAAAAAAAAGTAAAAAGAAACAGGTAAAATTAATAATATTTTTACGTAACCTTATATACACAAAATATTATCATTTCAACATGTAACCAATATAAGAAATTATTGGAGAGATTTTGTCCTTTTTTGTCTACTTCATCTTTTTTTAAAAGATTTTATTTATTTATTTGAGAGAGAGAGAGAGAAGGAGCAGTGGGGAGGTGGAGGGGGGGAGAGAGAGAGAGAGAAGCAGACTCCCTACTGAGAGGGAAGCCCGATGCAGGGCTTGATTCCAGGACTCTGGGATCACAACCTGAGCCGAAGGCAAACGCTTAATTGAGCCACCCAGGTGCCCTGTATAATTCATCTTTGAATTCTGATATATATTTTACACTCACAGCACATCTTAATTTGTACTAGCCCCATTTTAAGTGTTCAAAAGCCACACGTAGGTAGTGACTACTGTGTTAGCACAGGCCAGAGTATACAATTTTGAACCATTCTGAAAAAAAACTAAGATCAGGTAAACCCTATAGAGACATGTAATAGTCTTCCTAAACTTTGCTTTTAAAAATGGAAGAATAGGGGCGCCTGGGTGGCACAGCGGTTAAGCGTCTGCCTTCAGCTCGGGGCGTGATCCCGGCGTTATGAGATCGAGCCCCACATCAGTCTCCTCTGCTGTGAGCCTGCTTCTTCCTCTCCCACTCCCCCTGCTTGTGTTCCCTCTCTCGCTGGCTGTCTCTATCTCTGTCAAATAAATAAATAAAATCTTTTAAAAAAAAATAAAATAAAATAAAAATGGAAGAATAGACTTTAAGCAGTTATATTTTAAGCTATTAAGTTCAACATCAATCCATATCTATTCAATATTTAAAATGGTGATCTAATCATCAAAAATTCAGTAAGGGGTTATGATTATTAAAAATAGATTTATAAATTAAAAACTTGGACACTGGAACTTTCTTACTTAGAGTACTCAGCCCAGAGCTTTGCACAAAGGAAGTGTTCAGAATATATTCACGCTGAATGAATAAATGAACAAAATAAGCAAGCAAACTGGTAGAATAAAGTCTAGCCTTCTACCTCACAATCTAGTTACAAATATGGTGGAGACATGGTGACCTCTGTTCCCATTCATTTATGGATTAAGAAATCAAAACTTGGAAGAATCTCACCAAAGTGAAATATAGATTTTTTTTTCAACACCCCGTACTATAAAGCGGGGGGGAAACAAAAGTTAAAACACAACTGTAATACATAAAAGTAATTAAAATGTCTATAGTACTTTATCACTTTGTAAAGCCGTTTGTCATGTATTATGTAGATAACATAATACACCAAATATCATCTACCCCAACTATCAAAGTATAGTTTCCTTCTCCTACATGCCAAAAGAAAATAGATGTGGAAATATGTGCTTAAACCAAATAACTCATGGTTCCATGGCCTTAAAGAACATCTTGTACTCATGAGAACGTTTTCCCATTCATTTGTGCCATACAGTGCAGCATACTTTATACCTGATTGCAAGTCATTTAAGAACTTCTTTATTTTGGAATTTTATGACTATCATCTTAAGTATTAGTTTTACTATGGACATCAAAAGAATAAATGACTAATTACATAAAGGGGAAAAGATGAAATGAATCACGGATTCCACTTGAACTTCAGCAGTTAAAAGGGTAAGTAGAAAAATATTTAAGGAAAAAAAGAGATAGCTTCAGTTAGTCATGGTCTTTTGAGGTAAAAAAGGTAAAAGTATTTTACTTGCCTGATCTCAGATCTAGATTCTCAAAGATAAGAGGTACTGTGGAGAATCACTATAAAATACTCAGACTTCAAACGTTCCCATAAGGTCAAATTACGGAATATGTACAAGCAAAAAATAGGTATAAAATCAATGTATTAAGAGATGTTTTATTATTTAAATGTCTCTTTTGTGTATTCTTAACAGGTATTCAGAACCTTAACCTAATCTGGACGTCTTAATGAATATAGGAGAAAAAACTTGAAGAAACAGAATTTTTAAAGCAAGAATCTAGTCCTATATATTAAAAAGGAAAAAAAACACTTATGTTTTAATTGCTATAAGCTGCCCCAAAACATAAGCAACCCAACTTTTGCTTTAGGAGAAAAATGGACAAATCCATTTCAAACTAATTCAGCAAGAAATACTTGTTATAATATTTAGGCATTCTATTTTTTTAAGCATTTAAAAATTAAGATGTAATCGACATATAACATTAGTTTCAGGTGTATAAAATACTGGCTCGATTTTTGTATATATTGTGAAATGATCACAACAATAAGTCTAGTTAATATCTATCACCTCACAGTTACCAATTTGTTTTTTCTTGTGATGAGAGCTTTTTTTTGAGAGACAGAGTGTGTGTGTGAGCGAGCGTGGTGGGGGGAGAAGAGGGAGGGAGAGAGAGAATCTCAAGCAGGTTCCACACAGGGCTCCGTCTCACAGCCCTGAGGTCATGACCTGAGCCAAAATCAGGAGTTGGATGCCTAACCAACTGAGCCACTCAGGCGCCCCTTGTGACGAGAACTTTTAAGATCTACTCTCTTACCAAGGTTCAAATATACAATACAGTATTATTAACTATAGTCAGATATTTTTAATGAATAATGTCATATATAAACTGGTAATTTTTAGTTGAGTAGGCAGTTTACTAAATAAAATCACTGAAAAGAATTATGAAGAAGGGTCTTAGAAACATTTAGCCTAGTGCCTCTCAAACTTTCATGTGTATGTGATGCAGACTGTGATTCGGTAGGTGTGGGGTGGGCATGAAACCCTGCATTCTAACAAGTTCCAGTTATGTGCTGCTGCTACTCGTCCAGAGACCGTGTGTCAGGTAGCCAGGCTCTAATGAAACCTGTAGAAGTTCCCACAGACTCTGCTGGGGCATCTCCAGGGACCAGAAGCTGAAATTTGCTTCCATGGTAGACACTTCAGGAATCTGACTTGTGGAGAGAGCAATAGAGAAAGTCTACTTCCTCTCCTAATGATGAAAGACACCCTTTCTTTCCCTCCGCCTCCTCTTATCCAGGTTGAACATCCCCATTTGCTTTTTTTAAAATATTTTTATTTTTTAAATATTTTTTAAAGATTTTATTTATTTGTCAGAGAGAGAGAGCGCATGTGCGCATGCATGTGCTGGCGGAGAGGCAGACAGAGGGAGAGGGAGAAGCAGACTCCCCGCTGAGCAGGGAGCCTGACATGGGGCTTGATCCCAAGACCCTGGGGTCATGATCTGAGCTAAAGGCAGATGCTTAACCAACTGAGCTACCCAGGCACCCCCATCCCCACTTTCTTAGCCACTCTCAGACCTGGCCACTTTCTGAAGCCTTAAACATCTTAGTTACAGAGGACATTCCCACTGTGGTCAATATCTTCCTCAAATTAGTCCCTTGGATCAGGCATAGTATTCTCTAGGACAACCAGGACTAAGAACAGTTGCCCAATTAAATGGGACAGCTCTCTTAATGCGGTTCCAAAGTGATGCCATCTTCCGTAAGAACCAAAGAACCATACTGCACTGGCAGCTCACAGTCTTGTGGAGAAACTGGTACTAAGCAGGTGTACGAATTCCATCCCTGAACAACTTGTTGTTTTTAAACCAGATATAGGAATTTGCATTTATTCCTGTTAAATGTCATTATGCTCTTTTGGGCTTTGCCTTCTCTGAGGTAATTTTAAAATAATGGATCAAATAAAAAATATTTTCAGAAAATAACAACTCACAAAATTCTTTTTAAAGTTTACGAATTTGTCATACACATACATATATGCAAAAAAAAACACAGTATAAAAATTTATTATAAAAAAGAATATCCTTGGGACCGCTATTGAGTTTGGAAAATAACACATTGCCAGGGCCTTGGAAGCCCCTAATAAGCCCTTCCCCATCATGGCCCACACGCCATCACCTCTGCAGGTAATGGCTATGTTGATTGTTCTTGTGACAATCATTCCCTTAATTTTCTTCATAGTTCTACCAACTATATACACATCCCTAAATGATGTATTTAGTTTTACATGCTTTTGAACTTTACAAAAATGGAATCATACTGTACATATTCTTCTGTGTCTCACTCATTTTATTCAACATTATGTTTGTAAGACTCATCCATATTGACACATGCATTTCTTATTTGTTTAACAAACACACAGAACTTATGACATGCCAATCATTTTCCTAAGCATGCCACAAATATTAACTCATTTAATCCTCCTAACAACCCTATCAGATAGACACTATCATTTTCCCCAATGTACAGATGAAGAAACTGAGTTTAAGAAAACTTGCCCAAGATCACAAAATCTTAAGTGGCCAAACTTGCTTTTGAACCCAGGCAGAATCGTTGACTTGAACCACCACGGAAGGCCTCTCTATACCCCTCCTCTGTGTGGTGTTATTAGCTCATTTCTCACTGCCAAATAGTATCCCAGTGCATATATATAGCAAAATGAGTGGATTCAGTCCAATGTTGATGGGCACTTGGGTTGTTTCCAGTTTTTGCTTCTATAAACAATGCTTCTTTCAACATTCTTGTCTTGTGTCTCTCAAAGCACATGAGTAAGAGTTTTTCCTAAATGTATACCTAGGACTAAGACTGCTGGGTTATGAGTTATGAGCAGGTTGAGCTGGTTAGGTAACAAGCTGTTTTCCAATGTAATTGTATCAAATTATACTCCTACCAGCTGTATACAAGATCTCCCATTCATCCAGATCCTTGCTAGCACATGGTATTGTCAGACTTTTAAATTTCTACCCATCCAAAGAATGTGTATAGTATGTTATTATAATTTTAGTTTACATGTGTTTGATTATTAAACTAACCACTTGGGTTTCTTTCGTGAAATGCTTAAGTATATAGATGTACAGTATTTTTTTAAATTGGATTATCTGGGTTTTTCTTATTGATTCACGTGTTCTTTACATATGTTGGACCAGTCCCATATATATGTGCCACACATCATCAACTAGTTTGAACTTATTTTTTTCATGCTTCATTTTTTTTCAATTGAAGCATAGTTGCATACATTATATCAGTTTCAGGTGTGCATACTGATTCAACAATTTTGCACATTAGTCAATCATCACCATGATAAGTGTAGTCACTATCTGCCACAATAGAACATTATTACAATATTATTGACTTCATTCCCTAAGTTGTACTTTTCACCTCCATGACTTATTTCTTTTATAACTGGAAGTCTGTACCTCTTAATGCCTTTCAGCTATTTCACCCATCCCCTCACTCACATCCCCTCTGGCAACTACCAGCTTGTTCTCTGTATTTAAGGGTCTGTTGGTTTTTTGTTTATTAATTTGTTTTGCTTTTTAGATTCCACACGTAAGTGAAATCGTGCAGTATTTGTCTTTCTCTAATTGATTTCACTTTGCATAATACCCTCAAGGTCCATCCACATTGTTGCAAATGGCAAGATTTCATTCTTTTTTATGGCTGAATAATATTCCATTGTGCCTCTATACCACATCTTCTTTATCCATTCATCTACTGACAGACACTTGGGTTGCTTCCAAATCTTCACTATTTTAAATAATACCACATTAAACATAGGGGGTGCATATGTCTTTTTGAATTAGCATTTTCATTTTCTTTGGGTAAACACCCTGTAGTGGAATGACTGGATCATATGGTATTTCTATTTTTAGTTTTTTGAGGAATCTCCAAACTGTATTCCGTAGTAATTTAACCAATTTACATTCTCACCAACAGTGAAGTGGTTCCTTTTTCCTTTTTCTTCACATCCCAGCCAACACTTGTTATTTCTTCTTTTGTTGGTACTAGGCATTCTGGCTGGTAGGAGGTGATACCTCATTGTGGCTTCGATCTGTAGTTCCCTGATGATCAGTGATGCTGAGCATCGTTTCATGTGTCTGCTAGACATTTATATGTCTTCTTTGGAAAAATATCTATTCAGGTCCTCTGCCCTTTTTAAGTTTTTATTTTTTAAAAAGGTTTTATTTATTTATTTGAAAAAGAGAGAGAGCGCATAAACGGGGGGGAGGGGCAGAGGGAGAAGCAGCTCCCCACTGAGCAGGGAGCCTGGCACAGAGCTTGATCCCAGGACCCCAAGATCATGACCAGAGCCGAAGGCAGATGCTTAACCAACTGAGGCACCCAGGAAGCCCTTTAAGCTTTTGTTTATTTAATCTTTACATCCCACATGGGGCTCGAACTCATAACCCTGAGATCAAGAGTCGCATGCTCTTCTGACTGAGCCAGCCAGGCACCCCTGTCTCTGCCCATTTTTTAATTGAATTGTTTGGTTTTTGGTGTTGAGTTGAATAAATTCTTCTTTTTTTTTTTTAAGATTTTATTTATTTATTTGACAGAGAGAGAGACAGCCAGCGAGAGAGGGAACACAAGCAGGGGGAGTGGGAGAGGAAGAAGCAGGCTCCCAGTGGGAGCAGGGAGCCCGATGCGGGGCTCGATCCCAGGACCCTGGGATCACGCCCTGAGCCGAAGGCAGACACCTAACAACTGGGCCACTCAGGCGCCCCCGAGTTGAATAAATTCTTTATGTGTTTTAGATAGTAACTCCTTATCGAATATATCATTTGCAAATATCTTCTCCCATTCAGTGGTTTGCCTTTTTGTTTTGTTGGTGGTGGTGTTTGTTGTGTAAAAGCTTTTTGTTTATTTTTTTGTAGTCCCAATAGTTTATTTTTGCTCTTGTTTCCCTTGCCTCAGGAGACATATCCATTAATATGTTGCTAAGGCTGATGTCCAAGAGATTATTGCCTATGTTTTCTTCTAGGAGTTTTACGGTTTTAGGTCTCACATTTAGATCTTTAGTCCATTTTTAGTTTATTTTTCTGTAAGAAAGTGGTCCAGTTTCATTCTTTTACATGTAGCAGTTTCCTAGCACCATTTATTGAAGAGACTGTCTTTTCCTGCACTGTATATTCTTGCCTCCTTTGTCGTAATTGATCATGTAAGTGTGGGTTGTTTCTGGGTTCTCTATCCTGTTCCATTGATCTATGTGTCCATTTTTGTGCCTGTACCATATTGTCTCGATTACTATAGCTTTGCAGTGTATCTTCAACTCTGGGACTGTGATACCTCTAGCTTTGTTCTTTTTTCTCAAGGTTGCATTGGCGACTTAAGATCTTTTGTGGTTCCATATGAATTTTAGGATTAATTGTTCTAGTTCTGTGGAAAATGCTATTAGTATTTTGGTAGGGATTGCATTAAATCTGTAGATTGCTTTGGGTAGTATGGACATTTTAACGATATTAATTCTTCCAGTTGATGAGTATGGCATAACTTTCCATTTGTTTGAGCTGTCTCTGAGTTCTTTCATCAACATCTTATAGTTTTCGAAGTATAGGTCTTTCACCTCCTTGGTTAAGTTTATTCCTAAGTTGTTTTGTTTGGGGTTTTTTTGTTTGTTGTTTTTTGTTTTTGGGTGCAATGGGATTGTTTTCTTAATTTCCCTTTCTGCTACTTAATTATCAGTGTACAGAAACACAACAGATTTCTGTATATTTTTATTCCTGCAACTTTACTGAATTCACTTATTAAGTTGTTTTGCTTTTGTTTTTTGGTGGAATCTTTAGTCTTTTCCATACACAGCATCATACCATCTGCAAATGAGGACAGTTTTACTTCTTCCTCACAATCTGGATACCTTTTATTTCTTCTTCTTGTCTGACCATTGCAGCTAGGACTTACAGCACTGTGTTGGATAAAAGTGATGAGAGGAGATATGATTGTCTTGCTCTTGGTTTCAGAGGACATACTTTCATTTTTTCACTATTAAATATGCTGTTAGCTACGGATTTTTCATATATGGTCTTTATTGTGTTGAAGTATGTTCCCTTTAAGCCCATTTTGTTGAGAGGTTTTCTCATGAACGAATGTTGAATTTAATCAAATGCTTTTTCTGCATCTTAGCCTTCCTCTTGTTAATGTGATGTATCACACGGACTGATTTGTGAATATTTAACCACTTTTGCATCCCAGGAATAAATCCCACTTGATCATGGTGAATGACCCTTTTGCTGTACTTTTTAAATTCAATTTGCTAATATTTTGTTGAGGATTTTTGCATCTATGTTCATCAGGGACACTGAGGTGTAATTTCCCCTTTTTGTCATGTCTTTGGTTTTGGTATCAGGGTAATGCATGGTAGAATGAATCTGGAAGTTTTCCTTCCTCTTCTATTTTTTGGAATAGTTTGAAAAGAACAGACATGAACTTTTCTTTAAATGTTTGGTAGAACTCACCTGTGAAGCCATCTGATCCTGGACTTTTATTTGTTGGGAACTTTTAGTACCAATTCAGTTTTGTTACTAGTAATTGGTCTGTTCATATTTTCTATTTCTTCCTGATTCAGTTTTGGAAGACTGTAGGCTTCTAGGAATTTATCCATTTCTTTTAGGTTATCCAATTTGTTGGCATAAAATTTCTTATAGTATTCTCTCATAATTCTTTGCATTTCTGTGGTGTCAGTTGCTATTTTTCCTCCTTCATTTCTGATTTTACTTAAATGAGTCCTCTCTCCTTTTTTCTTGATGAGTTTGGCTAAAGGTTTATCATTTTTGCTTATCTTTTCACAGAACCAGCTCTTGGTTGCATTTATCTTTTCTATTTTTTTTTTTTAGTTTCTATTTCATTTATTTCTGCTCTGATCTTTATTATTTCCTTCCTTCTACTAATCTTGAGCTTTGCTTGTTCTTCTTTTTCTAGTTCCTTTAGTTATAAGGTATATGGCTCATTTGAGATTTTTCCTGTTTCCTGAGGTAGCTTGTATCATTATAAACTTCCCTCTTAGAACTGCTTTTGCTGCATCCCAAAGATTTTGGACTATTGTGTTTTCATTTTCATTTGTCTCCATGCATTTTTTTTCTTTTTTTATTTAAATTCAATTAGCCAACATACAGGACATCATTAGTTTTTGATATTTTTTTTATTTCCTCTTTGATTTCTTCATTGATTCATTTGTTGTTTAGTAGCATGTTGTTTAGCCTCCCATGTTTGTGTTTTTTCCAGATTTTTTTCTTGTAATTGGTTCCTAGTTTCATACCACTATGGTCAGAAAAGATGCTTGATATGACTTCAGTCTTCCTATATTTATTGAGACTTGTTTAGTGGCCTAAGATGTGATCTATCTTGGAGAATGTTCCTGTGTACTCGAATGTCACTAGAATGTTCTGTATATATCTGTTAAAGTCCATCTAATGTATCATTCAAGACAAGTCCATCTAATGTATCATTCAAAGACATTGTTTCTTTCTTTATTCTTTCTTTATTTTCTGAGTGAACTGAGTGAACTGTCCACTGATGATGATCTCTCCATTTCAGTGTTAAAATCCCCTACTATTATTCTATTACTGTCAATTTCTCCCTTTATGTCTGTTAATACTTGCTTTATATATTTGGGTGCATAGTTATTTACAATGGTTATATCCTCTTGTTGGATTGAACCCTTTATCATTACATAATGCCCTTCTTTGTCTCTTGCTACAGTTTTTGTTTTAAAGTCTATTTTCTCTTACTGCTACCTTAGCTTTTTTTTTCCTTCTATTTGCATGAAATATCTCTTCCCATTCCTTTACTTCCAGTCTGTCTTTAGGTCTGAAGTGAGTCTCGGTAAGCAGCATATAGATGGGTCTTGTTTTTTTAATCCATTCAGTCATCCATTCTTCTGATTGGAGCACTTAGTCCATTTACATTTAAAGTAATTACTTTACATAGTAAAGTACATACATAGATATGTATTTATTGCCTTTTTGTTCATTGTTTTCTGGCTGTTTTTGTAGTTCTTTTCTGTTTCTTTCTTCTTCTTGCTCTCTTCCCTTGTGGTTTGATGGCCATCGTTAGTGTAATGCTTGGATTCCTTTCTCTTTATTTTTTGTGCATTTATTATAGGTTTCTGATTTGTGGTTACTACTGGTTCACATATAACATCCTATGTGTATAGCAGTCTATATTAAACTGATGATAATTTAAGTTCAAACACATTCTAAAAGCACTAAATTTTTACTCCTCCTCCATGTTTTATGTATTGGTCATACTCTACATCTTTTTAATTTGCATATTCCCTGACTAATTTTTTGTAGATATAATTGATTTTACTACTTTTATGTTTTATTCTCTGTACTGACTTTATAAGTAATTAACCCACCACTTTCACTATATATTTCCTTTCACCTCTAAAATTCTTTCCTTTCATAATTTTCTTACTTCTAGTTATGGCCTTTTCTTTCCACTTAAAGAATTCCTTTTAACATTTCTTATCAGACTGTTCAGTAGTGATGAACTCTTTCGTTTGTATGGGAAACTATTTATCTCTCCTTCAATTCTGAATGATAGCCTTACCAGGTAGAGTATTCTTTTTTTTTTTTAAAGATTTTATTTATTTATTTGACAGAGATAGAGACAGCCAGTGAGAGAGGGCACAAGCAGGGGGAGTGGGAGAGGAAGAAGCAGGCTCATAGCGGAGAAGCCTGATGTGGGGGCTCGATCCCATAACGCTGGGATCACGCCCTGAGCCAAAGGCAGACGCTTAACCGCTGTGCCACCCAGGCGCCCCGGTAGAGTATTCTTGGTTGTAGGTTTCTTCCTTTAAGGACTTTGAATATAGCATGCCACTCTCTTCTGGCCTTCAAAGCTTCTGTTGAAAAATCAGCCAAAAACACTATAGGGTTTCTCTTGTATGTAACTTTTCTTTTCTCTTGCTGCTTTTAAGATTCCCTCTTCATCATTACTTTTAGCCATTTTAATTATTATGTGTCTTGGTGTGGACATCCTTGAATTCATCTCTTTGGGGAACAGCTGTGCTTCCTGGACCTGGATTCTGTTTCCTTCCCCAGATTAGGAAAGTTTTCAGCTCTTGTTTCTTCAAATAAGTTTTCTGTCCTCTTCTGTCTTCTCCTTCTGGAATCCCTATAATGTGAATGTTATTACACTTCATGATGTCACAGAGTTCCCTTAATCTTTTCTCATTTTTTATTACTTATTTTTCTTTTTGCTGTTCAGCTTGGTTGCTTTCCATTACCCTTCTTCCAGACTGCTGATTTGTTCTGCATCCTCTAATCTGTTGTTAATTCCCTGTAATGTCTCATTTCAGTTACTGAATTTTTCAGCTCTGATTGATTGTTTTTTATATTTTCTACCTCTGTGTTGAAGTTCTGAGTTCATCCACTCTTTTCTCAATCCAGGGACTATCTTTATGACAATTACGTTGAGCTCTTTATAAGTCATATTGCTTATCTCTGTTTCATTTAGCTCTTATACTGTGACTTCTTCTTGTTCTTTCATTTGGGACATATTCCTTTGTCTCATCATTTTGTCTAACTCACTGCATTTTTTCCTATGTATTAGGTAGGTCAGCACTCTCCTTGTCTAAAAGAGATCCTGTGGTGTTCTGTAGTGCAATCCCCCCTGGTCATCAGAACCAGGTGCTCTAAAAGTGCCTCCTGTGTGGACTGAATGTTCTGTCCTGTTGAGGCTGAGCTGCTTTCAGCGCAGCTGGTTGCAGCGACTTGCTTTGCCCACTGTGGGTACACTGGGCAGGGTTTTCTCCCTGACTGTTAAGAGGCTTGGTTGTGGCTGCTGTGGGCTCAGTGGTGGACAGACCTGGCACTCAGCCTAACTGTCTGTGATTAGCCTCTCTGCCACAGCTGCAGGTATAGTGAAGGGCAGGGCTTGCTCCTTGCACAACTAGCTAAGAGGCCTGGCTGCAGGAACTATGGGCCTGCTGGTGTGTGGGGTTATCTCCCTCCTTCCCAAGGCAGCAGTCACTTTGGAAAGACACCAGTCTCAGCTGGGGCTGCCCACCAAGTGTGATGAAGCAGTAGCCCCTTTGGAGGGATGCCTGCTGAAGTAGATAGGCTGGGTGGGGCAGGTCTGTAGAAGAATGCCCGGGTGGGGCTCACAGTGCTAGCAAGGTAGATGGGCAGTGTTAGAACTTGTAGCCTTCTACAAGTGTCTGGTTATCTAGGCTGAAGAAGGACTAGAAAAATGGTGCCTGCCAGCACTTTTGTTTCTAGAGAAATCTCCTGCAGATCCCTGCCCCTCTGGCACACATTCTGACATTAATCCACAAACCTCCTTCAGGTATATCCCTGGGGCTTTCAAACTGCAACTTCTGTACTATGTCTCAGGCTGAGTTATTTAACGTTCTGGCTCTTGAAGGGCAGGGACTCAGTTTTCTATCACCCTTTGGTTCTCTCAGAGTTAAGCCCACTGATTTTTAAAAGCTCCCAGTGGTAAGCCTGCTGATTTTTGAAGCTAGATGTCATGGGGACTTATCTGTCCAGTGCAGGTCCTGGGCCAGGAGTGGCCAGTGTAGAGTCTGATCCCCCTTGCTTATGTCGTCCCTCCTGTTTGTGGTTAGTTGTGCCAAGGGTTTGGTTCCTAACCACATTTCTACTCCTCCTACCCTTTTTGATGTGGCCTCTTCTCTACAGTTAGTTGTGGAAGATATGTTCTGCCAGTCTTCAGGTTGTTTTCAGAGTTAGTTGCATAATGTAGTTGTGCTTCAACGTGTCTGTGGGACAAGGTAAGCTCAGAATTCTATTCTCCCACCTTTCCCAAAAGGTCTGTGTTCATGTTTTAGTGATCAGTAGTTCTATGCACAGTTTTTTCAAACAATGAAAGGGAAAGATTCCTCATACATTTTAAACTTTTTGTACTATTATATGAGAATTTTACATGTTTGCACTTAGAATCCTTCATATCTCTCCCTTCGTTACATCTTTTTAAAAAAAAGATTTACTGATTTATTTGAGAGAGAGAGAGAGAGAGAGAGAGAGAGAGAGAGAGAGAGAGAGCGCGCATGCATATGCATGAGTGGGGGAGGGGCAGAGGGAGAGAATCTTCAAACAGACTCCCTGCTGAGCTCAGAGCCTGATGCAGGGCTCCATCTCATAACCCATGGGATCATGACGTTAGCTGAAATCAAGAGTCAGATACCTAACTTACTGAGCCATCCAGGCAACCCCATTCATTACATCTTAAGAAGAAAGGGATATCAATATGGACAATAAAGCTCACGCACCTGACATCTATAAAATCCTGAAGGTACCAAATAGGGAATTAAAGACCATTTCAGCAAATCCCCAAATATTTTCAGGACATATACAGATCCAACTCCTCCTTTTAAAGTTCCCCAGTCCTCCCATCCTTGCCAACTCTTTTCTCCCAACTCCTACCACACTTACCTCTATTATTCTTTCTGGCCCTTGATCACATATTACCATGCACTGTACTTCAAATGCTTCATGTTTATATGGGTCATTTCCAAAATAAAACAACTTCCCTATAGACAGGGACCATATTTCATACTGATATTGTATCCCACACACCATATCCTATGCCTAACAGAGTTCTCCACAAAGAGCAAGTTCTCAATAAGTACTGATCTAAGAAGTAATTTTAGGATAAATGTTAAAAACTTGAGTCAACATATATAACTTGTACATTAGGAAACTGTATGGAATAAAAACATAAGTTGGTTCAAGAGGCATTTAACTGAAGTTCCACATGAAGGAAACACTGGTTTAAAAAAAGAAAAGAAAAGAAAAGACACCTGAAATGGGAAGGTGGAAATAGTTATGAGAAGCTTTAAATGTTCTGCCAAGGAGTTTAAATTGCTGTGGGCTACAAGAAACCATAGGTGATTTTTAAAGAGGGGAAGTCAATGAGTCCATTCATTCATTCATTCAACAAATACATATCATTGAACACCCCGAGTGCTAGACACTTTCCCAGGTACTGGGAATACCACAGTGACCACAGGAAACAATAACCCCTGAGCTTATGTCATAGTGAGGGAGAGAGACAATAAACAAGCAAGCAACACATATAGGATGTCAGAAGGTGATAAAATCTTTGGAGAAAAGGAAGGAAAGGAAAGGGGTGGGGCACCTGAGAAGGAAAGCCGTCCCTGCACTGCACAGGGTGTCAGGGAAGGCCTCCCTTTAGGGACAGAGTCTGAGGATGCAGGGGAAGAGCTACTCCTTACTGTGGGTCCCACGGATTCTCCTGCCTTTTCCCACAGACCTAGCAGGCTGTACAAGTATATTAACAGCCAGAAGGCAATGCAAAGATTCCAGTCCTCTTTCACACTCTGGGTTCTGGAACTCTTCCTCCTCTTAATTCTCTCAGCTACCCCACCCCAACCAGACACATTTCTGACACCATCAGGATTCTCAAACTTAGGGTTAGGTGGCGGAGCCATCTCAACCTCTCATCTTCCTTTGCCCATTTCCCTGAGCCTGGCCTATCACCAGCCCGGCTTCTGAAGCTGGGGCCTCCCTTGGGCCTTTTCCTGGTTCCTCAAAATCTAGCCTCCTTCCCAGGATGCATTCTCAGTAGCAGGTAGGAAGCCAGTTCTGGCTCCCCTGCTGATTTCCTTCCCACCTGAACATCCCCTTCCAGAAACAGGCTGCTGGTAAGGAAGGCAACAGCAGCATCTGAGACCACTGGGGGGGTCTCTGCAAACAAGAGACCAGGGTCAGAGAGGAGTATCGTGTAGGTGCATGTGTGCACACGTGGGTATACATGTAAATATGTAATTACGCATGCATGTGTGTGTGCAAGCCCGGGTCTGTACAAGAACGGTGTGAGAAAGGGGTGGGGCCTCAGGCAGGAGCAAATGGAATCTAAGAGAACAAGTGAGGAGGTGAGTGCTCACAGAGAAAGAAATGCAAATATTTGCCAAGAGAGGGAAAGTAAAAGAGGCCCAAAAGGAAACTCCACAGGGTATCAAGACACAAGGGTAAAAGCGTAACAGTATTAGTATTAGTATTAAAATCCCCAAATGCTGAGATGGCAGGAGACAAAAAACAAAAACAAAACTGTATAAAATGAAGTATGAAAGAGGCAAGGCTGACACAAAGTTTGAGCTCATAAAATTCTACTTGCGTGCTTCCTCTTAAGCGTTTATTTCCCAGATCACGGCTAACATAGCAAAAATAACTGGAAACAAATGATGGGACATTTCTAAAGATGATGTTTAGAAAGAAAAAACTAGAAATTCTAGGGGCGCCTGGGTGGCACAGCGGTTAAGCGTCTGCCTTCGGCTCAGGGCGTGATCCCGGCGTTATGGTCGAGCCCCACATCAGGCTCCTCTGCTATGAGCCTGCTTCTTCCTCTCCCACTCCCCCTGCTTGTGTTCCCTCTCTCGCTGGCTGTCTCTCTCTCTGTCAAATAAATAAATAAAATCTTTAAAAAAAAAAACAAAAAAAAAAAACCTAGAAATTCTAGAAACTCTGTTGCCTGCACTACAAAATAAAAAAAAAAAAAAAAAAAAATTAAGGCTCTTGGGTCAGACCGCTGAGGTACAGAGCTAAGATAATGATCCTGAGTGGTCTGGCCAAACTACAGGCAAAACAAACCAAAACCAAACAGGAAAACAACGCTCGCTCACATACACAGATGCAAGCAACAAGCTGCATGGTGTGAACACGCCCGGGACCTCCCCGTGATGTTCGGGGTCTCCCAGGCAGCCCCCTGACCGTGGAAATGAGGCGAGGCCCTTCCTCCTGTGATCAGTGCCCCTTCTCCACTCTGCTGTTTCCTCTGACTCGCATTTTCTGTTACCCTTCCTCTTGGAATCCTTTGACAATGACTCACACGGCAATAGGGCTAGTCAGCAATACCACAGCCCTCCGTAGACGCTGTGTAGGAGGCCAGCAGCTCCGTGGACTGTAGTCGGTACTGGTTTTTTCCTTTCTCTGTTCAGGGAGGATTTGCTTTTCAGCCACATTTCCCTCAAAACACAGCCCTGACAGGAGATGCTTACTACACAGATTTCTAAACGATGAAATGATCTGACTCTGGCTACTTGGTCATAATGAAACTAAAAACACTAAGATGAAAAAACAATAGTGTGATCATCACACCTACAAAAAACAACTTTATACTTGGGTGAAATCATGAGATCAGAAAAAAAAAAAAAGCTCAAACTAATATTTTCCAACCTTTCACTAACAGCTAGGGCTAAAACCACATGTTGTGAAGGTCTTGCACTGTGTTATTATTAGAAGTCACAATTCTATTGATACTGATGAGTCATTTGTATCGGCGGAAACCAAGAACTTCCATCAACATCATGTTACACAGTCACTGTGGCTTGGCTTTTTCTTTATTACTGGTCAAAGCTGCTTCAGAATGCTTACTGAAGCTAAAAAAGAAAAGAAAAGGAAAAAGAAAAAAAGGAGAACTCCTCAAGGATGTGCAAAAAGCTTCCCTTCACTGGCTGATCTCAAGTTATTCATCCTTCTCAAGATAGGTTAGGATGATTTGATCAACTTGTATCTATAAAAGGAAGTTTATTTAGAAACCTCAAGAAAGTAACATTTCACACTTTCCGATGAAAATAAGCAGAACTGAACTCCAAAAACAAACAGTGAAACCATCTTTGAAAACACATGCCAGATTTAAAATGACCTGAGGTCACGTTGTTGTTGTTTCTGTTATTTTTTTATAACCTTAATAACATGCAATGGATATAAACAAACTCTGTCATCACTTAAGGGCTTGAACCACACAAAACCACGTCAGGCTAGCCACTGAGCACCCACTCCCCTACTCCCCCACTCAAAGCACGTGCCCCTCCAGGAGGGAGAAGTAGGTCAGGTTTCAGTTACACCAAGAAAACCTATGTTAAAGGTTTCTGAGAGTTGCTTCTAGTGCTAAGGAAGAAATAACAGCAGGTAACTTTCCCCTTAATATCATCCCCTTACCCTTCTCCCCTTAAAGATCTCTGGAAAATTAAAATGAAGTAAAAAATCCATTTTCCTGAGGGCTTCCCAGAAATGCCATGATTCTTACGCAGTCTCTGCAAAGGTAGAAATGTGCCCAATATTCTACCCTGTAACCAGAAGGTTCTGATTGGCTGCTGGAAGAAGGGAACCCAGCTCAGCAGTGACTGCAGATCTGAAAATATCCTGCCAGCCGCTCAATGGCCCCGGGTGCTCTCCAAGGGCAGCAATGGGACTGTGGGCAGTTTGTGCGGCTAGCTGAGTGCCGTAACAGCCGCATGAGTCAGCAAGCGCTTCTGCTAGGAAACTGCTGACATGCTAAATTACTCTTGCATACAGGGGGTGCGCACACCTACCCAGCAAAAATCAAAACAAGGTACATGCAAATTAGCAAACAGGAACCTCTCGACCCTTGCAGTTCTATTTTCCAAGGTTAGACCAAAAATACAAATAATCTATATGCCACTGCTCAAAAAGCAGCAGCAACTCATAATAATTAATTGTGGTAATAAACAAACAGCTCATTCTCGGTGTTGTGATGTGCGGGACAGCTGCATTCAAATCTTACAAGCCAGTTAATTTTAACTGGTTTTAATTTTAACTGGATTTAACTGCTTTTCCTCCCTTCTGAAAAATCAAAATAGTTGCCCTATCGACCACAAAAACTGGTAACAGACCAGCACAGTTCCTGTTTTTCAGAGGGGACTTACTTTCAAACCCACAATATCAAGATGCTTAACATAAGTGGAAATTTAAAATTCACTGTTTGATGTGGGAGGCTTCAACCTGTACACTAATTCAGATCCCACAAACGTTACAGAGTAATTACATCTCACATTTGTCCAACACCTCTTTCATCTCTGGTCTCTCATTTAATACAGGACCCAAAATCTACAAGAAAACTGGTTGTCTGGGACTCAGAATGCATTTTCCCATATAGACAATACCATGCTAGTGAGACAGTGTTCTAGGACAGTCCATGAAACTGTCTCCAAGGTAAAATATGAGTGAGAGGTTAAATTTGCAATTTAAAAAGAGAAAATAATACTATAACCATAATTCCAAAACCAATTAAAAATGAAAAAAGCCTCTTGGTTGACTGTGTTTGAGGAAGCATCTAATTAGAGGAAGATAAGGGGACTGCCTTCTAAATAAGACTCTGGGACTTGGTCTTTAGTTTCACTCTGGTTCTTTTAACATGGTTTGAATGATTAATTTCAGTTTAAAATGCAAGGCGTTCTCTTACTTTGGCATAATGTATCATTAGAAAAATCTTTATATTTTTCAGTTGTAAGCACTGATTTTTTGAAGCAAAAAAAAAAAAAAATTTACCAAGAGTTGGAAGAGGAAAATAGAAGGAAGAATGGCTACAAAAAGGAGATACTAGGGATTGAGGAACAGAAGGAAATGGAGTCAGGGAGAAAAGAAGGCATGGAGGTATAACTAAACGACAAAGATAGAGGAAAGGTAGGAATTAGAGAAAGGTTTCCCACTAGACGGTGAACTCCCAGAGAGGGGTCCTCTTCCACCCAGCTGCTCAGTGATCTGACTACACAGCGAAGGAAGAATGAGTCCAGCAGGACAGTTCCACAGATTGGCACTAGATGGCGCCATCAACTCAACATAGCATGGTTGCTGGAGGAGGTTGCCTTGGGGGAGGGGTGCTACACAAGGCAGTTCGACTCCACAGCTAGGTATTTAACAGGCAACATGTCTATCTAAAATAAGCATGGTTTCATTAGTCAGTCAACTCCAAACATCCAGATGTCATCACCATGCTAATAGCATTGGGCATGCCAATTTTTAAATGTATCAAGTTTTAATAATAAAATAGGTTAGGGAGGCAGTTGAGTGGGTCCACTGCTTTTTTTCTCCTGAAATTAAACCCTTAAGGATAATAGAATATTTGGGGTTCACTGATATTGAAATGACAAAAATTCCTAATTATAAACCAAGTGGCTTTTCCCTGAAGCTCTGTTTAAATGTCAAATAACACCCCATCTTGTTACATAGGTTTGTGTGATCAGAACTGGTGTTTGGCAGGAGGAAGGTGGTGGTTCACTGACAAACGTATTATAACATTAAAAATCACTGGCCCTTTATATTTTTAATATTACAGTGGTTTTTATCCTCTGCTTATCTATATCCTCTGTCCAGGGTTGTTTTTGTAAACAGCCCTGTCTTCACTCAGAGATGTCCTCCCATAACCAGTTTATGAGTGTGTGAAATCCTAACATTTCCACCTACAAAATTTCACTTCTTTGGCTTTGTCTCCTTTTAATATGCTGATGCTTCAGAAAGAAGTAATGGTACTCGGAATGTTGTTATTTATACTGCAGTAGAATTGGTTTCATAAAATCCCTTTCTGAGATTGGTTTTGAAAGGCAACAAGGGGACTAGCTAAGNATTAATATGCTGATGCTTCAGAAAGAAGTAATGGTACTCGGAATGTTGTTATTTATCTGCAGTAGAATTGGTTTCATAAAATCCCTTTCTGAGATTGGTTTTGAAAGGCAACAAGGGGACTAGCTAAGGGCACTGATGGCTGAAAGGCAGCACAGCACAGAGTGCAGAAAGATGGAAAGGAAGACAGTAGAAGAACTGAGAGCAAACTTGCCCAGCTTTACAACTACAGGAAGGATCATCATCCCCGACACTCATCTTCCTAGCAGATATATGAAAAGGAAGGGTTAACTCTAAGTATGTCTGCATTTTTCTCTTGCTGAAAGGGTAATAATATCTTTATAGTTAATTTCTTTTTTTTTTCACAGTTTGACTCTTCAGGGCTCATTCATTTGCATAATATGGAATCTTGAACCCATATAGATATTCTACAAATCAATGCAAGTAATTCTCACGCAAAATCAGCGGCTTTAATTTAAGCTCATCATTGTTTGCATAGAAATCTTTGTGCACTCATCTGCTTGATTTTTTTAATCACTTAAAGCCTCTAACAGTGACACACTAAGCATCTCCTCATTTAGCCATCTCCAAAATTTGAACTAAATACTGAAAAATAAGCACAATACATTCATACGCTAGATCATTTTCCAAATTGAGCTTCAAATGTATGCTTGATGTTCTAGCAGCTCCCAAGAATAATGCCTCTTGACTAAGAAAGACAACTTGGATGTCCGTGCCAGGGCAGAGCTGAGTCAGCATTCTTAACAGTGACCCCACAAACCTGAGGTAGTCAGGGTCACTGCCAAACTAACTGCCTCACTGAGTCCTTTAAAACCATTCAAATCCCCAGTTGAGAGTTGCAACATGCTAATCTGGCAAGATAATCTCTTCCTGAAATTGACTAGAATGAGAGCAAAGGTTACCTGCTTTTATCTGTTACTAGTAGCTAATATTTCTAATTAGGAGCTCTAATAGAATTGGTTCTAGATGAAATTCTTCCACCTCAGTAGAATAATCCACCTAGTATAGGAATGGTTTCTTTCATCTTTCCCACCTCATTTAAAAAAAAAAAAAGCAAGCTAAAAACAAAGTCTTCCCCTAACAAAATGTAGAAGCTTGAACCACAAGAAAATCCTGGGGACAGAGCCATGGGATTCATGTTCTCTATCTAGTTTTTCTTTGGTCTTTATGTTACCACTTCTGTTCTTTGATCCCCAAATGGACAATTAGACCTGAGGAATGAAATTATTAGAAAGTGAATCATATGAAAGACAAAAGATATCTTCATTTAAGTTCACTGGCACATTATTTTTCAATTTTATCTTTCAGATAGACATCAACCAAAATAATCCAATATTGCAGAGTGAGTTGGTCTATATTTCCATTTCTGAGAACTGCTAGAGAGCAAAAAGGAAAAGCAGGGGGAGAGGCTGGAGGGTGCGGGGGGCAGAAGACCATGGTGGTTAAGAGAACAAGCTCTAGCATCAGACGCCTAGTTTCCAATCCCAGCTCTACCCCTCATTAGCTGGGTGACATCTGTGCCTCAGCTTCTAATGATCACACCTAGCTCTGGGTTGTTACAAGGATTAAATGAGTTAATATGAATAATACACATAGGAGGCTCCCAACATAGGTTAGCTATCATCAAAGAAGAGTTTTAGCATACAATACAGTAGTTTGTTTTAAATAGATACTGTCAGCGTACCTGGGTGGTTTAGTCCCTTGAGCCACCAACTCTGGGTTTTGGCTCAGGTCGTGATCTCAGGATCCTTGGATCAAGCCCCAAGTTGGGCTCTGTGCTCAGGGGGGAACCTGCTTGTGGATTCTCTCTCTCCCTCTGCCTCTGCCCCTCCCCCTGCTCATTCTCTCACTCTAAAATAAATAAATAAATCTTTTTAAAAATGCCTTAAATTAAAATAGATAAAGACACTGTCAAAACTCCTAAATTGTGCTAAGAATAGTCTAAATAATCCTTCTTGGTCTTCAGAGGGGTTTCATACAGAAGCTGGGCTCACGTTTGCACTAAAGATCCTTGCCTAGGTCACACACATACCTGCCAACTGGGAGGGATGTCTGCGTAACTTCCAATCATTTAAATGTCAAAATTACCCTGAATATGTTCAAAATAAAAATGCTACCTTGAATTTTTTTCCAAGTATGAAAATGAACAGTATTCTTGGCAATTAACAATTCTGTTTTTATCAGGTTCTAAAGACACAGGTAAATAAATCAATTCTGGACTCTGTATACAGGAACCATTATTTGCCAAAATGGCCCCAAGGGTTATATCATGGTTTATGCAATACTCCAAAGGGCCAAAGATAGTAGTGAATTAATAGGATTAGGAGGCTATGAGGAAACAGCAAGCCCCAAATTTCAGATGGGCCGTGATGGCAGCTCACTCTACAATTTCTCAGGGAGGGCTACCCCAACTTCCCAACCTGGTGAAATCCCCCCATTGTGCTCTCTGTGGCATGGAATAGCTTTCCTTCACAGAACATGGAGTGGGTGATCTGTCACTACCTAATTAATGTCATCTCTCCTACCTTTTTTTAAAAAAAGATTTATTTATTTATTTTAGAGAGAGAGCACACAAGCAGGGGGAGGGGAAGAAGGAGAGGGAGATAATCTCAAGCAGGCTCTGACTCCCCTCTGAGCATGGAGTCCTATGCGGAGCGACCTCACCACACTGAGATCATGACCTGAGTTGAAATCAAGAGTTGGACGGACGCTTAACGGAGTGAGCCACCCAGGCACCCTGTCATCTCTCCTACTTGATGTCGTTCTTCACTAGGGCAGGGACCAGGACTGGGTTTGCTCCCATGAGCACTGTGATTACCTGACACCATGCCTGCCACATAAGAGATGCTCAGTATATGTTTATTGATGGAATGAATGAGGCATCTATCTCTAAAGAATGGCACTTCTGAATTCTTGGCCCATGTAGTTGTATCATGTGGTTTTGTTGCTTAGGAAAATACAGAATGGGAAGAAAATAAAAACTGCCAATAACGTGTGCATACTTGCTGAGGATGCACCTTCCCCTTGTTTTCATACTTACAGAATGGGAATAACCACTCTGGGCTCTCCACTTTAAACTCCAAAGTGAAAGGCTAAGCCTTCTGAGGGAGACTCGTGGAGAGTCTCGAGGGAGCTCCTGAAGCATCTACAGAAAGTGACCGGGGAGAGAGAAGAGAAGGACAGTGCAAGACTAGAATTGATGGAGGACCTGGAAACTCAAAAAGATTTCTTCTGAAATGAACCTGGAGTTTGTCACCTGCTAGCTGCAGGCTCAGGAACGAACGAAAACAGTTATGAGGACCATGGGAGCACTGGACAGTGGAGACTTAAATGCTTGGGGAAGGAGAAGATGAAAGCTGTCGCAAAGACAGGAGGGAGCTCACAACCAACCACCAGCCCTCAGGGGTATCCGCACTGTGTCCTACAGCCTTCAGGAGACGCACAAAAAGGTCAGAGAGGAAAATGACACATCTCAAAACCAGAGGACAATTTATTATCAGGCTAAGGAACAAAAGAGAAGTTAACCAGGGGAATATGCTGGAGAAATGATGATGATGAAGTCACTGGGGAAGACTGAGAGACATTTTGGCTGTAATTCCAATGACTGGAATGAACGAGTACGTGAAATGCTTTCAGATCGGGGAGATTTATTACTTTGGGGGAAAAAAAATGGCTCAAGGAAAAACAAAGGCAAATTCCTGCCTGATTTGTGAAGTAGTGCCACTAGTACAACAAGGTTCAATTTCCGTATTCTTTAGAAAAGAAACGGTCCTTGAAAAGGACAGAGAGGCGATTCTGAGGGTACTTTCAGTGTTAGGGAAGCTGAGCAGCATGCTGATGGTAAGAATAGGTTTCAGTTTTAGGTAAACTGACATCTAAAATTAACAAGAAAGAAAACAGTAAAGAAAAAGTAAAAGGAAAAATGCTGACTTGGCAAAGAAAACTACTTTTCTATAAAACGTCCTAAACCAAAAAAAAAACAAAAACAAAAACAAAAAAACATACCTCTCTCTCTCTCTCTCTCTCTCTAGATATATATATATAATGGGCAATCTATCTGAATTTACAAAATGTTTAGTTCACAGCTGGTTTCGGTTTGGACTCAAACAATTTGTAAATATTTACATTAAATTCAAAGATGAGCCAGGACTAGGTCATACGCTGTCACTGACAAAACAGGAGCAATTTTCTGTGGTTCCCAAGGACTTGTTGCTGCTTTGCCTAACATGGCTCCAGAGGAGCCAGAATTTTATCTTCTTTTCCCCCAAAATGCGCATTTTTACAACCAGCCCTGGCTTGGGCTCCTTAGTGCCTCTGGTCGGGTCCTATGTCACTGGAGCTTCTTTAACATCCAGTTAGGAAAAGGGGAGGAATGGGAGGCAGAAGCAGTGTTTGCCGCTGACAGTGATGTTGCATCTAACATTGTTCTCTGTTCCTTGTACTGGAGAGTGGGAACCATGTCCTCTGTTTACTGTGGTCCCCACCTCACACCTAGCCACTGACTCAGGGCTGGACTGTGTCTACAGGATGGGGAATAACCTTTAGACTGTCCAGAAAACACATATTGTGTTCAGATGAAATTCTTTGCAACATAAAGTGAGAAAATTCCTCTTCTGTAAAATGGGTACGATGCCTACTTCACAGGGTTGCTTTGAGGGGTCAATGAGATATGTACAGGTAAAGTAATTCACACTGTTTCTGGCACATAAGGAGGATTCAGTAAATCACAGCTATTATTTTACTGGGTGTTTTCAAATGTCAAATTCTCATATAGGTCCTCAGGCATTAAACAGCCAGGTTACCCCATCTGGTCAATAACAACTACATAAAGAACAGGTTATTCAGAAGCCATGGATTATTTACCTGCAAAGGATTACATGGTGCCCATGGTATTAAGTCTTGGGCCTTTCATGTTGCATTCTCTCTCAGAAAGAAAGTTATCAGTCCCGGAATGGGATTCAGTGTGAATTTCAAGTTTTGTTTTTCTTGCATCTTGCAACTTTTTGGATAACTATAGCCATTTATTTGGTGGAGACTCATAAATCGTCTACTATGTGCCAGGCCCTTAGAAAATAGCCAGATACAGAAATACTAAACAATAAGATGCTTTAAGCAGTTCAGTGGCAGAAGACAGGCTGCCTGCCGGCCAGCTCTAACAACTGCGTATATTCCCATCCAACATTTTAAAAATTTTGAGCTAATACTTAAAAATTAGGGATTCCAGGGGCGCCTGGGTGGCACAGCGGTTAAGCGTCTGCCTTCGGCTCAGGGTGTGATCCCGGCGTTATGGTATCGAGCCCCACATCAGGCTCCTCTGCTGAGCCTGCTTCTTTCCTCTCCCACCCCCCTGCTTGTGTTCCCTCTCTCGCTGGCTGTCTCTATCTCTGTCAAATAAATAAATAAAATCTTTAAAAAAAAAATTAGGGATTCCATGTAGAAGTCCAGATATCCAGCTTCTCTTGGGTAAGTCAGATGACATGGTAACACAAAGCCAGTATTCCCACCCATTCCTACCTAGCAACAGTCGATGACAAGACGCAGAGACAAAGTAGTGGTTGCTTGCCCCTCTGTGCTATGCTCCCCTCCTCACCAGGAGGGTGAAAAATGAAAATGAAGGGCTCTGAATTCAAGAATTATTAAGGATTTCAAGATGATTAACAACAGAAGATTCAACCAAGTGTGAGATCCTTCTGAGCAGGGGAGGAGGGTGCAACGGAGAAAGCACATGCCCACAAGGCTGGTCGTACACCACGCCCCCTCCGCAAAACAGGAAGGGTATTTATTTCTCTAAGTGTTCTGTCATTCAGTCGGCAATGAAGCCAGCATTTACAACAAGCCAAATACCAAACCCCCTGAAATCTGAGGTACAAAAGGTAGGGGGGTAAAAGCGCAGCACAGCTGAGCTAGAGAGCCTCTAGGATCCCTCTCTTCCCTTGTTAAGGCTGGATCCATACCAGAGACACTAAGCGTGAGTTAATCCAAGTAAAATTAAACTGCTCCCAACAATATAGATTGGCCTGAGCCCTTTTGTTGGCATCACAGGAGCCCCCGATCAAACATTCTGAGGAACGGCTCACAAGCGCTAATGAATAAGTCCCGACGGCTGTGCAGACAGTGGGCCCAGAAGTGAAGGGCTGGCCTAGGAGAGATTTGAACATGAACCTGACCATCTGGCTCTCTGCGACTCACTTTGATCACAAAATGAATTGCAACAAATTGAAGAGCACATGGCTAGAGTTAATTGTCTCATCTGTAATCTGAACCTACTTTTAAGCAGTTATTATTACCGTCTATCAGGTGGAAACGTTTCCTACCATCACTGCAAAGTGCATTTCCTGATGAACTGTAATGGATCATTAAATTCCATATCTGAATAACAATACTTTGCACTTATGCAGTGCCTTTCATCCAGGGATTTCAAGGCAGTTTGCAAATAATTAAGCCCCTCATACAGCAGGCAGAGGTGAGCCACTGGAAGGGACCTGCTCGAAGACATTGAGTCAAAGGCATGATTCAATTGAAAGAGAATAAATGGTTTCCTCCCAGGCATTAGTGATGAAAAGTGAATTGGGGTGGAGGGGGGAGGAGAGGGTTGTTCCGATTCCCTCCCTCCCTTTCTGCCTTACCCCTTCTTCTCTATGCACATCCTCACATGCAACCTATAAAGAACAGGAAAGTAACTAACAAGGGTATTCATAATTTAGCTAAGAGAGAGAATGTTTTTTCATGTAATCCTGGCATAGACAATATAAACTGACATTTCGACCCACCTGCACAATCGACAGATACCAGAGGAATTAACACACTTAAGATTACCAAATGTCAAACCTAAAGCCTTCCAATCCAAAATGAAAATACTGCTCTGCATGAATAAAGTGTGTTCTAACAAAAGTACTTTATTCCATGGTTGTGTATTCCATTTTGGGGACCCCCCCCTTTTGAATGACATCCCAAGTTTCAGGAACAGCAAATAGGGCAGAATTGGGCAATCAATGTATTTTCTAAACCAGAACACTGGAAGGGAAAAACAATTCAGCCACCACAAGTTTTGTGGTGAAATTATAAACTCCTGAAAAACTGAATTTATAATGGAAATGCTGACAGACCTTTCACTGGAGCAGTTTGAGCGCAACACTGTAATTTAGCAATCTCTCTTACAGACTAAAGACTAATTCTAACAAGATGTCATTTTGACTCACGTTTATTACTACCTGCAAGAATGAAAAATGCCATTTACTCCGGGGCTGCCAGAGAACCAGGGTGGGGCAATCTCACATTTTAAGCAAGACACCCGCTGCCTTACCAAAATAGCCCTCTCCACCGAAAGAGTGGCAGCCTTTCACGCTCAGCTTCTTTTATGTCAGCCAGAGCTTCGCGGCTCGACATGCCTTTCCTACATGTTACATTTTAATGATCTGAGAAAACCGTTATCAGACTTAACATCTCTAATTTTACTCTAAACAGACAAAAGCAAAATATCTCATTAGGCATCATCTCCGCCAAGGTTCCCACTAGGCAGAAAAGGATTTTTATCTAAAGTAATTACCCTTTTTAGTTAAATACGCTCAACAGATGAAATTTACACACAGAGTGCGACTGCAGCACTAGGCAGTGAAGGTGAAAACCGAGGAACGCCGCGTGTTGCTACCCGCGGGCCCGCCAGGAGTCTGCGGCTCAGTAGGGGGTGGGGCGCCCTCGCCCCTCCCCTTTCTCAGGGGCCACAGGTCGCAGCGACCGCGGTGACCAGGCGCGAGAGCTGCTAGGCGCGCCTTCTCCGGCCACAGACAAAACCACCAGGACAGCGCCGACACCGGAACTTGCCCCAAGTTGTCAAACTCGCCTACACGCGAGAAGGTGCTGGGGATACCCGGCACGTCCACAACCCCCGAAGCCAAGGGTACGCGCCCCTTTCACATGCATACACTCGGCCCTGCCCGCTTCCTCCCACGGTTCGAGTTCCTGCAAATCCTCGGCCAGACCGAGGTGGACGAGATGCTCACTCGAGTCCCCTCTCGCGGGCAGCTGGGGTAGTCCATGAGCGCCGCCCGCTGCCCTCTCCTAAGGCACTGGGCGACTGAGCACCCACCCGTGAGAGAAGGAGTACGGAGCGATCACAGGGAGCCTTGGCGTGGGGAGGTGGACAGGCGTCTCCTGGATAAACTCCTCTCCTAGGTGGAGCTTGGAGACTGAAGTGTGGGGAGGATGAAGAGGGTGTGTGTGTGTGTGTGTTGCACTTTGATTTCGTGTAGAATCTTGGGGCGAGGAAGGTGCAATGTTTCCCAGTCTGAAGGCACGGAGCCCCGCGGTTGGAGCTCTCAGGGACGCATTCCGATAACGCGGTCATTCGCTAGTAGGGATTCCACCCAGCGCGCTTCCCGCGGTCTGCGCTGTGAGGCCCCCATCTTGCCTCTTCCCGGGACCCTAAACTTGGGCTTTGATGCCGCGCCAGTCGCGGAGGTCCTAGCTACCCAGCGGCGACTGACAGCTGAGCGCGAAGGCGCGGCGGCCGCAGTCCCTGCGGAGCAGCCCCAGGCGCGGACGCCGCGGGCAAGGAGAAGGCCGCCGGGCCTGGCGCTGGGATCGCGGGCCGGGGGCCGGGAGCAGGGCCGTGGGTCTGACAGCTGCTCCGGCTCGCGCGGACGCGCGCCTCCCTCCAGCCCGCCCTCCCCACGCCTGACTTATTACCCTCTGCTCCTCCTCCCCCCTGCTGTTCCAAAACACCCGTCGACGCGAGCAAAATACAATGCCGCCTCGCAGCCGTAAACAGCCTGACGAGAGAGCGCACATTGGCCGCGGCGCGTCCGCCGGCTCGGCTCCCACCCCCTTCCCGTTCCTAGAAAATGCCATAAAAGCGGGCCGGGCGCTCGACGGGCGGCTGCGCGCCGAGCGGCCGCGGATCCCTTCCCGCGCCGCTTCCCCACGCCTCCCCGCCTGCCCCGCACCCGCGCCCCCCGCAAACTTGCCCTGCCGCCCCGCCCGGCGCTGGGGCCCGGGACCCGGGGCCGGGGACTCACCTCGCCAGAGAACTTTGCGTCCTTTTCCGTCTTCTCTTCCCAGCGTCTTCCCAGCCTGCAGCCCCCTCCAGGGAGCCGGCACGGTGGGCAGTTCGGGGGTCACCAAAAGCTCACCGAGAGGGCGCACATCACATGGTAGCTCGTTCCCAGCCCCCCGAGTGTGCCGGGTAGGGGGAGGGGAAGGGTCGAGGGGAGGCCGGAGAGAAAGCGAGAGCCCGGCGGTAGCGGGAGTAGGCAGGCGGGGTGGCGAGGGCGGCGGCGGGCGCTCACGTTAGNCTGAAGGCACGGAGCCCCGCGGTTGGAGCTCTCAGGGACGCATTCCGATAACGCGGTCATTCGCTAGTAGGGATTCCACCCAGCGCGCTTCCCGCGGTCTGCGCTGTGAGGCCCCCATCTTGCCTCTTCCCGGGACCCTAAACTTGGGCTTTGATGCCGCGCCAGTCGCGGAGGTCCTAGCTACCCAGCGGCGACTGACAGCTGAGCGCGAAGGCGCGGCGGCCGCAGTCCCTGCGGAGCAGCCCCAGGCGCGGACGCCGCGGGCAAGGAGAAGGCCGCCGGGCCTGGCGCTGGGATCGCGGGCCGGGGGCCGGGAGCAGGGCCGTGGGTCTGACAGCTGCTCCGGCTCGCGCGGACGCGCGCCTCCCTCCAGCCCGCCCTCCCCACGCCTGACTTATTACCCTCTGCTCCTCCTCCCCCCTGCTGTTCCAAAACACCCGTCGACGCGAGCAAAATACAATGCCGCCTCGCCTGCCGTAAA